>NC_056683.1:134584782-134762282 GCF_018350215.1 Panthera leo
GTGAAATGGTGTTAGGTTGCTGTTGACCTGCTGCTGCTGGCTCAGAGGCTCATCTGCTTCCAGACTGCGGTGGAACACAGGTATTTGAAACAGCAGGTGGTGGGTGGGACGGCCGCATTCCTGAACACCAAATCCAGTCCCAGTCTCCCTTTGTGTCTTGAACGGACTCTGGGTTTCCGCCCCAGCACTGCTCCAAAGATGCTTTGTTAGGTAACCGTGACTCCCGTGTTGCTCAATCCAGTGGCCCAGTCTCAGTCGTTGTCCTACTTCTAGGGTTCAACGCAGTTGATCGTTCCCTCCTCCTTAAGTCATGTTCTCCTGGCTTCCCAGGCACCAAACTCTTCCCATTCCCTTTGCTGGCTCTCACACATCTTATTTCTACCCGTTGGAGGGCTCAGGGATTAGCCCTCAGACTCCTGTGTTTATTGTAGCATTATTTACAGTAGCCAATATATGGAAGCAACGTAAGTGCCCATTGACAGACCAATGGATAAAGACGATGTGGTACATGTGTGTGTGTGTGTGTGTGTGTGTGTGTGTGTGTGTGTGTGTGTGTATTTATAAATCTGTATCTATGTATCTATATCAATATCTGTATCTATATCTATAATGGAATATTACCCAGCCACGAACCAGAATGAAATCTTGCCATTTGCCATCGACCCAGAGGGTATCGTGCTAAGTGAATTAAGCCAGAGAAAGACTGATACCAAAAACAAAACAAATGAACAATAACGAAAAACAAAACAGACTCATAGATACAGAGAACAATGCAGTGGTTACCAGAGCTCGGTGGAGGGTGAGGTGAGGGGGAGATGGGCAAAAAGAAGGGGAATAGAAGGTACAGACTTCCCGTTATAAAATACATACATAAGGTGTAGAGATACAATGTATAGGAATATAGTTAGTCACAAGTAACAACTTTGTATGGTGACAAATGATAGCTGCACTTACCATGGTGATCACTTTGTAACGTATATAAATGTGGAGTCACTGTGTTGTACACCAGAGTATGTTGACCACACTTTAGTAAAAAAAAAAAAAATAAACAAATTGCTCGGTGGTAGAAATTTGCTGTTCCCCGGCATCTCACTGCGTAAAGGGGCAAGTGTGCTTGTTTAAGTACTCACGCACGTTGAATACGATTATTGACAAGCAATCTAAAGGTGAGATTGAGCCAGTTCATAAATATAATAATTGATCCAAGAGACTGTCTCACTGTCTCTCGATCGATGACGGCAAGAGTATAAGAGGAATTTACGTCTGCTTTCCGTGTGCGTTTTCTTTGCTTCCACACCTCGGGCAGTTGCTGTTTATAGCCCTTCTTACAGATAGCCCTGCACAACCATCTTGTCTCCAATTCTGGGCCAATTTCAAGAGGAAATTAAGTATTCATGCAATTGTAGGAGTCCCTCTTAGTCTTAACCTCAGTATTCTAGAAAAAGGTGCCTAATGGTAGCGGTAGGCCTACGCATTTTGTTTTGGTGAGAGCTTCGGTTTATTCACTTAATAAAAATTCACTGTGCATGTCTGTGGTCTGGATAGCATGCTGTGTATGGAGGTTACAAAAATAAACAAAACACCGTCCCCGCCCTCAAGGAGCTCTTTGTGCGCTAGCCAAGGCCGACAGATACACATCTTGATGGGCTTTCATGTGCTAGTGATCATGATGACATTTAATGTGCCAGTGACTGCAGGGTTGTGCGAGGCCAGAGGACAGGACATCCAGGTACTAATGCAGCATTGGGTCATGGGCAGTGGTCAGCCCGAATGACCTTCACCTCATCTCCTCATCTCCTGACACGCGCTGATTACTGAGCACAGGAGACGTGAGGTGCTTCAGCTTGGTCCCTGTCTGGGCTGCAGAACCTGGCTCCGTGAGTGGAGAAATGGGATTCTCCTATTCTGGGCTATAGAGGCCGAGAACTATAGTTCTGGTAGACCTCCGCTTCCTAAATAGGAGTACCGCCAAGGCCTTCGAGAGGGAATCATCGCAATATGCCGTCATTACGCGTGCTGAGCAGCTTGGAACAGCCTAGAGGATGGCAAGGATTTATGGTGAATCGGGGTAATTGGGCAATCATAAATCTTCAACCCTGCTTGCCTTTATAACAACTGAATTAGCTCTAGCTAGCGCAAAGCGCCGTGGGGACTCAAAATAAATCATTTAGTCGGTCACTCCGCAGACAATTATGGAGTGCCCACTAGGTGTGAGGCATTCTACGTCCTCTCTCATTTATGTCCGTAGTTAACAGAGTAGCAGGGCATCAGATTCTTGAATCTAATTTCTGTTCCAAGGACTTATTTTGTATTTTGTTTTTTTAACTTGCAAGGCTGTTTTGAGTAAGTCATCCTGGATCCAGATTATTCCCTGCCCAGAAGAAACTAAATAAAGATTTTGGGAAAGATTTGACCGTGCAACACCTCTTTCCAGGAATAAAAAGACATCAGGGATTTGCACCCTTGTTATTTGCGACCATTTTTTTTTTTTCCTTTGAAAAATGTATCCATAGTTCAATCCATTCGTTTGTGGAAATTACAGATGGGGCCTGGCATCCCTTTCTTTCTGTGCATCTGCCGTGACTCGTGATCTAAGACGGGTGTCGATTCCAGCAGCAAAAGGGACAGATGTAGGTGGGTCCTTGCTGTCTTCCTAGTTGAAGCGATTTTGTGACGGAGTCAGAATAACAGAACTGGAGTTTTCAGAATGTCTGGAATTGGACTGTGGGCTACTTGCCTGGAGTCGAAGGTGAAACTCTTCATGATGAGGGTCCACAGCATTCTGGAAGGTGAGAGTTTTCTCGGTTTGAGGAAGGTCTGGTTGCCGTCTCTTTCCCTCCCCACCCCCTTCCCCTAAACAGAACTGCCCACCCACCACGGGTGGAGGCCTGAGCTTCTGTGACTCGCTTTACCCTTTTACTTCCCAGACACATAAACTTAGCGGTAGGGGCGGGGGGCTCAAACCTCAGTCCAGGAAGGACCGTAGCCACGTTGGCAAGGATTACCTCCTGCACTTGCTTTCCCCGGACCTCAGAGAGGTGGGGGATGGGGGAGCATGTTCTTGGGGAGGAAGAGGTCAGAAGAGCCCAGTGTAAGAGGCGCGGATGTGCCCTGTTGAGTTCAAGCAGGACCTGCCTCGGATCCAGTTCAAGTGAAGACTGACCTTCTGGTTCCTGGTGTTTGTCTAGGAAGTGATGCCGTGTGCCTCACTCCCAGAAGACGTGCCCGCGGATCGGTGGCTCCAGAGGGCCTTTGGCTTGCGTGTGGAAGGCACTGCGTGTTTGAGTTGCATTGAATGTTTACTGCTTGCCTGGGATCTGTGAGACTGGGGAGATGGTTGCGGGCAGCCCCAAAGTTCAAGGGTTGTTTTCTTGGTTGGCAGGCTGCCCACTGCCAGACTGTTAAGGGATATGTGGCCGTGGGTACCCAAGCGGCCAAAGCACAGCTCTCCGTCGTGGAGACAATCTGGTTATGACAACCGTCCCCTGTGCCGCTGTCTATGAGGAGGAGGACTGGCTTTAGGGTTCTGTGTGCCCTGCTCTGGCGACACCGTGGCAGAAGACCTCCCTCCGCAGGGAGAGAAGGGCTGCTCCTTGGTGAGAGGCGGTGAACGGCTCAGTTCCCCTGCCAGAACTTTGTATTTCCTCGGCATTCCCGCTGGTCTTGCCTCATCCTGGGTTTTAAGACCTGTACGATTACAAACGCCGTGGAAATTTTTGTTTTTTGTTCATTCGTCTTGAAAATGGAGGCCCCAGCAGGAGCTGAGGAACCCTCAGGTGAGCCCAGCAGTGCTGTCTGTTCACAGAGGGTCTAGGAGAGCAGAGATGAGCAGGGGCCCAGCGACGATGGCCTTGGGCCGGGACTGGTCCTCGCGTGGCCCTCGATTGAGTCAGGATGGAGCAGCCGGCTCTCGCTCGTGTGGCTGAGCTCTGCTTCCACGGCGAGCAGTGTCCCACAGTGTTCCTTTGGGTGGCCACCATTTATCTTTGTCATGTTCCCCCACTGCGGGTGGGGGTCTCGGGTCTGGTTGACGGTGGAGTCCTCAGCACCTAGCCCGTGACCGTAGAATGAAGGTGCTACGAGGGGTGTGGGAATCGGTGACCACGCGTGAGGAGTGGTTCTTCCTTTTTGCTGTCACCGTCTGTCATGGGAGGTCTCCCCTTTCTGCAAAGACATTCGAAACGGGAGCCGTGGTTTGCAAACTCTAATTGGTTTGTGAATCCTCTGTGGCGCCTGTTACCTATGGAGACTCTGAGCCCCTCCTCACGTGTCGGGGTCCAATGGTTGGCGGGGGGGGCAGTGCCCAGGGATCTGCACTTTCACAGGGGGCCGCTGGGCAGGCATTCTGTGAGTCACGACTTGAGAAACAGCACTTCCTGCTGCTAGCTGCGGAGAGCTCTGGAAACAGGCTCTCCAAGTGGGGAGTCAACAGTCAAAGAAGGAACTCTGGCTCATTCCTGCTGCTTTGATCACACACCTGGAATTTTCCACAGCTTTGATTTCTTTTGTACCTCCCCGTCGAGTCCCGTGGGCACACTTACCATTCTCCTTGAGTACACTCTAAATATTCAGTGGCATGGTTGAAACCGGTTGACATTCGAAAAATGCAGCACTTCCATAGGAGAACAGCAACCAAAAAATTACTAGACATACATTTAAAGATCAGTTAAGTCTCCAAGGTATCGGCTCTTAAGTAAACCATGCTTGAGCCCCAGGAGGCTGGCACTGTATCACAGCCGCTTCTCAAGGCGTCAGGCTCCTGATTACCGGCTTCTGTGGAACAATTGGCCTTTTTTCCCTCCCCTGTAATTTTGAATCCTTCCCTATCCAAGACCCAGGTTTATCCTTGGCACCCGAGGGTAGATCTGCCCCATTCCTGCTCCCGGTCCGGGGAGCGCTCCCTTTCCCCTGCCGACTGGCAGGCAGTGGGTAGACGAGTACAGACACCGGTCCCCTGCCCAGACCCTGGCTGCCTGTCCCTTTGAATCACATCCTCAGGTGTGGATGGGGGCTCGTCTGTGAGACGCCCAGAGACGAGCGGTGTCTGAATCAGCCATCTCTGCAGCTCAGGCTTCCAGCTAGGGGTTTAGCACGTTCTCTGGAAACGGTTAGTCATTTCCCACACTTACCCTAAAACCCTGAGTCCATTCATGTGTATTCCACAGAGGGTGTGTTCGATGGAAAGTTGGACTCACCTCCTGGGTTCGAGATTGGTGGGTGCCTTGGCTACTCTTTGATTTTCCGTTTCTTATTTGAGAGAGCGAGCGAGCGAGCAAGCTCATGCAAGTGGGGAGGGGGGGCTGAGGGAAAGTGAGAGAGGATCTTAAATCATGACGTGCGCCGAAACCAGGAGGCCGACGCTCAACCGACTGAGCCACCCGGGCGCCCCTTGGCCACTTCTGATACGTTGTGGTGCCTGAACCACGGCCGTGGAGCCGTGGCGGAAGGCTCTCTGGCTGAGGTCCAGCACCACTCAAAGGGTCCGAGTCCTCTGGCTGCTCCCAAAGTCACTGCAATCAGCAGGGACAGACGTCTCGCTCAGCACCGCTGCATCCTGGAAGGAAGGCATGGAACGCACGTTGGCATAAAGCCGTATGTATTGGGGTCAGGTGGTCTGAGTTCGAAACTAAGCCCTCAGCCCCCCAGTCAGGGTGCTCACTCAAACACTTCTGTGAAGTGGCGGTGATGGTAATACCTACCTCTGTGAATTGCTCCTTTTTTAATTCCAAAAAACGATGAGTAAGGGCTTACTGTGTGCTGGGCACTGTGAAAGGCACGACGCAACGGACTTCCGGTTTAGGGAGGGAGACCGACAAATGTAAGGTGGTGCCCGTGTGGCACACGCACCCAAGAAGTGCATGGCATTAGGAGTGCAGTTTCAGGGGTTGGGAGGTTGACCTTGGCACGGGTGGGAGCACGAAGTTTTCCCTCAGGAAGTGATTGCTGACTTCAGATCGTGGGAAGACCACCCTGCGTACGTGCATGTGCAAAGGCCCCGTGGAGGCCTAAGTGGGGAGCAAGTTGATGGATCGGGGCCGGGGGTGGTCAGGGAACGTTGGTTTTGAGAGGGATGCGAAGCCACGGCAAGGTCCTCGGCAGGGCAGTGACACATTTGTGTTCTTAAAGCTGCTACAGAGACTGGACTGAGGGATGAAGACTTGGTGATGGATTGGATGAGGGGGGGCAGAGGGAGAAGAAGGGTCCGGGGCCAGGCGTTCTAGAATGGTCACACCACCTATGCAGAGCAGCACCCCTTACGCGTAAATGCTTATGGCAACTGTTGTTAACTAAGACTGGAATCTGACCCAAGTCACTTGGGCCCATGTGCCCTGGGCCCTGCCCTCTGACCCCAGCGTGGCCCTTGGACCAAGAGTTCCCCTCTCCCATCCCCTCCCTACTGTGTGAGGGAAGTAATGAAAGGAACTTCTGGCACCTTCTCCTCCTCAGGCGGAATGTCTCGGTGGGTGGCCCTGAGCTCCCACCTTGTTCCCCAGAAGGTACCTGAATGGCAAGTACCCCCATACACCCCCTTGGCTTCCCCTCCCCGCCCCCCCCCCCCCCCGCCTCCCCTGTTGTTAAATCTAGTATTAGTCTGGTGTGTTTATTATGACTGATGAGCCAGCACTGACACGTTTTTGATAGGTGAGCTCCATAGTTTCCATTAGGGTTCACTCTTTGTGTTGTACGTTCCGGGGCACGTGTCTGCCATTACAGTGTCATACGGTTTCACGGCCCATAGATGCCCTGAGCTCCGCCTTTTCATCCCTCCCCTCCCCCAGCCCCTGGAAACCACTGATCTTTCCACTGACTCCATAGTTTTGCCTTTTCCAAAATGTCCTGTGGTTGGAACCATGCCGTATATAGGCCTTTTCAGATTGGGATTCTTTCACTTAGCAAAATGTGTACAAGGTTCCCCCATGGCTTTTTGAGCCTTGAAAGCTCATTTCAACAACAGTCTCGGTCTGTCTGCACCTGGAGGCCTCCATATGGCCATTCCAACGTCTTTCCGGTGCCTGGCATCTCTTCCAAACGGCCGCTCCTCGTCTTCTCAGTCTTACTCTTTGGTGCACCTGTCAGCCCCGACCACATGTGGCCATAGCACATTTAGGAGCCTGCCCAAGATAGGAGATGGGAACACGTCCAGATGCAGTATTCTGCGTTCTGGAAACCCTACACCATGGTCACCCAGATTCCCATTGGCAAGATTCGGTCATGAGTCGTGTGGTATGAGAGAGCTGCCTTGTGAGAGCTGAGCTGTCATAGGCACTTGCCTTTGTGGCACCCTGGGTCTGAGTGTTTCCAGCCTAAAGAGTTCTGCTTGGCCCCTGAGCAGTTTTCCTAAAAAGGTGGCTGTGGATCATCTTCTATCAAAGACAGTCTACGCCATATTACTAAATAGATGGGAAGCAGGAGATAGCCGAGGGTGACCTCGTAGAGAGAGGCTGCACGGCCATTGCCTCTTGCTCTCTTTGGGGGACACCAGCCCTCTCTTGGAACACCCTTTTATTCTCTCTCAGTGTCCTCTTTGGCTGCCTGCAGCCCACTAGCAATTTGAGCTCATTGCTGGGCCGCCTCGTGCACGTCCTTGACCTGCCTGATCCCTCCTACCTTTTGTTTTTTTTTTTTTTTTTTTCCAACGTTTTTTATTTATTTTTGGGACAGAGAGAGACAGAGCATGAACGGGGGAGGGGCAGAGAGAGAGGGAGACACAGAATCGGAAACAGGCTCCAGGCTCCGAGCCATCAGCCCAGAGCCTGACGCGGGGCTCGAACTCACGGACCGCGAGAACGTGACCTGGCTGAAGTCGGACGCTTAACCGACTGCGCCACCCAGGCGCCCCTCCTACCTTTTGTTTTAATGTACCTCTGAACGTGTGTGTCCACCAGCTCCCCCAGTACTGCCTGGGGAGCTTACAAGTGGCGTTCCCTGTGATGTGGGTGCTGCTGTGGGGGAGCGGGAGGTCTAGAGGGATCACACTGCTGTGAGTCAGCACAGGGAGCAGGAGGACGGCGGCCGTCTGCCCACTGAAGCCAGAACCTTTAAGGCATCAGTTATGACGAAGCCGAGAAGCTGGTCCTTGCCATCTTACGATCTGCCCCAGCGCTCACTTATTTTCAAATACCTTGTTAGGATAACAACTTCTGATTTTCTTGTCACTTTGGCATTGTTCATGACCAGCTGTGCACGTTTAGTGTTCATACGCAGAAATGCAGAGCAAAGTGTTATTGTTTCCAGAAAGCTCTGCCTCTGGAGATTTTTGCTTACGTTTCTTTTATTTTTTTTCTCTCCCCCTTTAATCCTTGTGGTTTTGAACAAGCTGGTGATGCGTTAGGTCTTCGCATGCAATTTTTAGGCATAAGGAGTGAACGATTCCCTGGAAGAGACATTTACATTCAATTTTTTTAAAGAGGGGTCACCTGATCAACCGTGCTCAAAAACCTTAGCCATGTCTGAGGTCATGTTACTGATCCCTGAGTTTTGTGTGACATGCCCAGCCCAGGCACCAGCGTGCTGGCTTTTTCTATTTGGACCCATTTTACAGGCATAGGAGATAAGGGTTCGGAGGGTGACAGCTCACAGAGGTTTTAAGTGGAAGGAATTCTACCGAACCAGAGTCTGTCTCTTGCCAACCTCCGTGCACCAACGGGTCTCATTTGGGCTGAGAAGCAGGGAAGATGGAGGTTTGCGTCACTGGATTCCCATTCTCTGCTCTGTTCACCTAAACTCCCCGGGGTCCTTTCATCACAGAAAGACGTGGCTTCATGAGCCATTGAGACCAAGGGTGGGATATGTAACATTTTTCTTCCCTGACGTTGAGCCCTCCCCCCCCCTTTTTTTTTTAATAAATAAATAAACATGTCTGGAGACCTATGACTGTCTCTCCAGAGATGTTCATTTGAAAACGAATTGCCACATGTCAGGTTTTAGGAAGGGCAGAGATTTGGGGGTGGCGGACGAGGAACAATTTACATGGGGGGGTGGGCTGGGAGGCGGGGTTCAGATTTGGGACAGCACCTCCCTGGCTTGGCTCTGTGCTGTCCTGATGCTTTCCCACACAGCTCCTGCCCCTAGCATCTCAGTGGCCTCCCCCGACTTCTCAGCCCAGGCAGCCCCTCACCCGGATGCTGGTCCTCAGCAGCCGAGTCTGCGCCCCAGCGGCCCCCGCCCAACACCCTACCCACCTGCTCTTCCTGTATAATAGGTGTCGCACTGGACGCCTGCACCTTGCGGGAGGCGCCAGCTCAGCCAGCCTCAGCAGCCGCTGTAGCTGCATGAACGTGTCCGTTTGCTCTTTGAGATCTAGATTCGCGGTGACCCAAATAAGAAGAGAATGTCTATGGTGCTACAGCTGCCTGGTCTAAGGCAGCGTTGTCTCGGACCAGGTGATCTCTGTCACCGCCTATGTGGACTCTTCATGCCCTCACCTCCCACAGCCCAGGGTGATCCTTTTTTTTTTTTTTTTTAATTTTTTTAATGTTTATTTTTGAGAGAGAGAGAGAAAGAAAGAGAGCATGAGTAGGGGAGGGGCAGAGAGAGAGGGAGACGCAGAATCCGAAGCAGGCTCCAGGCTCCGAGCCTTCAGCACAGAGCCCGATGCGGGGCTCGAACCCGCTGACCACAAGATCATGACCTGAGCCGAAGTCGGACGCTCAACCGACTGAGCCACCCAGGTGCCCCTGATCCTTTTTAAAAGGTAGATCAGATCACGCCATCGCTCGGCTCAAACTCTCTGTGGCTCTTCTCTCGCTCAGGGGACAAGTCGGAGTCTTGACAGGGGCCCCTTACAGGAGTCCAGGCTCCTAGCAGGTTCTCAGATGCGCCTGGGCCCTTGCTTCTTCCCCTGATGACTTCCTCCAGACATCGACATGGCTCTCCTCACTTTCTTTCAAGTCTTTATTCGGGTTTTTCTCTCACCCCACATAACATGCTAGCCTTCCTATTCCCTGTCCCTCCCCTCTGCTTATTTTCTTTTTGCCTCCTAAGTATTTATCACCGTTTACTATGCTGTATATTGTACATCTGTGTTTATGGTCTGTCTTCCAAAATCAGGGTTTGATGTCCACGAGAACAGGTATTTTTGTCAGTTCTTTCTCTCTGACATCCAGAAAGTGCTTGGCAGGTAGTAGGTATTCGGCGAATAGATGCTGCACGGAGTTCTAGAATAATCTCACGAGACCAGTAAAGTCACTCTTTCTCTCTATGCGTTGGTATTCAATGTAGTATATCGTTGATTGCTAGGGCAGTAGCTCTCCCCTGGGCTTCTGTGACATGAGGCTGTGTCACAAGAAATTTGCTCAATGACGATAGTCAAAAGTACCAAATAAAGCAAGGGAACTATCAAAAACCCGAAACATATTTCGTGGTGTGTGTTAAATCATGTCCTTACTGCTCACTCATATTACATCGTGTTTTCTTGACCCAGAGGAAAGGGGTGGCGCTCTGGGTGGGGTGCTAGGTGGATGTGGGTGGTAACAGTGGATGTCCTATGGTTTCCCCCCTTCTCTCCCACAGCTGGTGTCTGCGCTCTGAGCGCTTCAGAAATGAACTTTAGCTGTGAGATGTGTGGGATAAAGGGAGGTACGGACTTGCTCTTCTGGGTGGCCAAAAATAGCATCCTCTGTGGGTATTATCTAAAATATCCCTTCCCTTAGCTACAGGACAAAGTTTGGTTTAGGCTATTGCATTTTTTTTAAAGGAAGATTTTGGGGAGATAGTGCCATTTGGCTCTGAGCAAGCTTCTACCATTGAAGCTTATTTAAATTTCAAAATAAGTGGGTATTAGGGAAATACTAGTGATATGGGATCATACCCTTCACCAAGGGTGTTGGAGCCGGGTTGACCTACACTTACTTCTGCCATTTTGGTTCCATACTATTCCAGCCCCTCTGGATGTCCAGCCAGCCGCCCAGGCAGGTGTATGCCGGGCCCCATGCTTGTTTTAAACATTAGGCCCTTCTCCATTCCTTCTGCTCAGCTTCCCAGCCTTTGAGTCTCCATTTGCTTTGTTCTTCACCTCTTGGCCTCCCGGGTACCCTCCTCGGTCTTGATTCTCGTGTGTGCCCTCTGGTCTGCACAATCGACAACTGCCGATGACTTTCCTAGTTTCTTTGTTTTGCTGGAGCACTTCTTCCCCAAATGGGAGGCAAATCATGAAGACATAAGACCTGATGAGTCTTGAAATGTCCGTGGTGTTTCTCTGACTCTTAGTTGGCAGGTTGTTTTTCCCCCATTTAAAAAAAAAAAATTTTTTTTAACGTTTATTTATTTTTGAGACAGAGAGAGACAGAGCATGAACAGGGGAGGGGCAGAGAGAGAAGGAGACACAGAATCTGAAACAGGCTCCAGGCTCTGAGCCGGCAGCCCAGAGCCCGACGCGGGGCTTGGACTCATGGACCATGAGATAGTGACCTGAGCCGAAGTCAGACGCTCAACCGACTGAGCCACCCAGGTGCCCCTCCCCCGTTTTTTTAAAGAAGGCTCTGAGCCCAGTACAGAGCCCAATGTGGGGCTTGAACTCACGACCCTGAGAGCAACACCTGAGCTGAGATCAAGAGTCAGACGCTTAACGGACTGAGCCACCAGGTGCCCCCTTAGCTGGCATCCAGTTTGGAAATTGTTTCCCCTGAGGATTTTAAAGTTACTGCCCCCTTGCCTGATGATGCTGACCCTCTGACTGCCTGTGTGTGACCTGTGTCTCCTTCTGAAAGCTTCCAGGATCTCCTCTCCATCCCCGATGTCTTGAAATTCCACAATGATGCACTGTAGGGTAGGCTAGGCTTCTTTTTAAGTAGAAAAAAACTTCTTGCATTTTCCAGGGCCGATTCAAACATTTTAATATTATAATATTTAAAAATGTACGACTTAAAACCGAGTATAACTCTTTATACTTATGGTTCTTCCAATTATATCAAATCAAAATTGCAAATTATCCATAAGGCATAGAACGTGAATTTAGCGTGAAAGCTAATGTCATTCCTTTTGCTGTTGGGAAGGAGGCACAGCCCTGCCCCTCAGTGTCCTGTGGCAGATGTCTTCTGGCTTCACCTGGCGTTCATAAGTCACTGAGGTATAAATCGAACAGTTATTAAATCTTTGGCCTTTTTCTCACTAGCCCACGACAATGAACGTAATTCTGCTCGATGCCAGTGTGTAAACACAGAGTTGGGTTGGTTAAAGCATGGTCATCCGGACAATTCTTAGAAGAAATACGCTTGCTTTTACAGAAGTTTTGGGGACTGTCATTAAAATGACAACATGAAATGTAACTATCTTCATGGGGAACTCACAGAATCCCTCAGATTCAGCGGGCCTCTGTTCTTTTCAGCTTTTTCCCAAGCCAGGTTCCCTGTGTGCTTGCAGCAGGGGTGTGTGCTCAGAAGTGCCGGCCATTCCCAGCCTCACCCCTGCCGCCCCGCGTGTCCCAGGCTCTAATCCCATGGGACTGCACATCCCTACTGGAGGTGGAGACCGCTGAGGACCGTGAGCCTCTGGCACTCTCAGGGAGCCGTCTGGCCGTGTGTCACAGAGCTTGACAACCAGAATCCTTGTTCAAGCTGTTTTAGCCTGAGCTTCCCCGCCCCCTTCACTGCTGTGGAGGGAAGTGAGCATTTGTATTTTTTAAGAATACAAATGTTCATGACACGGCTCTTGACAGGGTTCGGGTGTCAATTTCCTGGCCTGTTAGAAGTGTGTGCATGTGGTATGTGAGTGTGTGTGTGCACACACACAAGAGTGTGTGAGTGTGTGTGTGCACACACACAAGAGTGTGTGTGTGTGTGCATACCAGAGTGTGTGTGTGCACATGGGAGAGTGTGTGCGTCAGTGTGTGTGCACGTGAGAGTGTGTGCCTGTGACAGGGTATGCATGTGAGTGTGTGAGTGCCTGTGACTGTGTGTGCATGTCAGTGTGTATGCACCTGTGACTGTGCACATGTGAGAGTCTGTATGCATGTATGAGTGTGTACATGCACATGTGAGAGTGTGCTAGTGTCTGCACGTGAAAGTGTATGTGCATGCGTGTGTATACATGTGGGAATGTGTGCATGTGAGAGTTGTGCATAAATGTGTGTGAGCGTATATGTGTGACTGTATGCATGTGACAACGTATGCACATGTGAGAGTGTGCAAGTGTGCATTTGACAGTGCATATGTGTGTGCATATGCATATGTAAGAGTGAGTGCATAAGTGTACGTGCGTGGGTGTGCGTGTGTGCATATGGGTGTGTGTGTGAGCATGTGAGTATGTGAGTGTGTGCATATGTGAGTGTGTGTGTGTGCATGAGTGTATGTGTGAGTGTGCATGTGCACATGAGTGCATATATAGGTGTGTGTGTGAGTGTGCACGTGGGTGTGCACACGAAAGTGTGTGTGCATGTGTGTGTATGCATGTGGGAATGTGTGCAGGTGAGAGTTGTGCATAAGTGTGTGTGAGTGTATATGTGTGGGAAGGTATGCATGTGAGAATGCACATGTGAGAGCGTGTTCAAGTGTGTGCATGTGTGCATATGACAGTGTATGCATATGTAAGAGTGAGTGCATGAGTGTATGTGCATGGGTGTGTGTGAGAGAGCCTGTGAGCATGTGAGAGTGTGTGTGTGCGTGAGAATGCACATGTGAAGGAGTGAGCATACCTGAGTGTGTGCGCACATGAGAGGTGTGTGCATGAGAGTGTGCGCGCATGTAGGAGTGTGTGCGCGTATGCAGGAGAGCGTGTGTGTTCACCTCAGGCCGGCGGCGCGTCGGGAACCTGCGTGGGTTGCATGAGCGCGTCCTCGTGCCTGGGCCCGACGGGAGCGCGCGGCCACTGCTGCTGCCACCCGCTGCAGATTCTGCCCGCACCGGGCTGTGCCTCCTCCGCTCAGCACCGCAGTGCGTCCCTTTGTGGTGGCGGCGTGGGGGTCCCGCATCTGCTCACAAGCTGGCGGGGGACAGGGTCCTGGGGACGGCTTACCTCCGAGCTGCTTGTTGGTGCAATGCGTTCGAGGCCCCGGATGTGCTCCTTCCGATTGCATCTTTCTCCAGAACCTGGCTGGCTCAAAACCTGGATGGTCTCTTACCTTTTCCTTCTCCCTCATCCACCCAGTTCATTTCCAAATTCCATCTGTTTTCCCTCCCTGTTAGTCACGGTTTATGATCTTTCCATTCTCGCCACACTGGCACTCAAGCCCTGTTACTCACACTGGGATGAGCTCGTGCTTCTCACCGGCCTCCTCATCTCCTCCCTTCCACCCTCCCCAGGGCCCTACAGCCCGGGCCGGCTCCCCTTCTGGCATTTCCCGCCCTTGCCCGGGAGCCCTCCGGGGCTCGTCTCTGCAGGCTGAGGAAAAACTGCAGCCTGCAGGGTGAGGGATTTTGTTTGTCCGTTACAGTGTTTTAAGGAATTGTTAACCCACCTTGAAAACACCGTGATATCTTTATATTAAAAATCTGGATTTTCAGCTTTTCCTGAAAAGTTAGAAAATGTGGCAGCACTAGGCACGTGTTCCTAAAAGGAAGGTCACGCTGGGCGGGAATGGAATGTTCTTTGCATGTTTTCTCCAGTTGTGGCTGTTGTTCGTCCCCCTCCAAACCTGTCCAAATCCTGCTATTTGGCGAAACCCTCCCAGGCAGCCCAGGGTGGGAATGTTCTCTCCCCTTAATTACTGAAGCACACGGGGTTTGCCTTTCTCTTTTGGTGCCATTGCCTGTTGTTTTGCTTTGAGCTTAGGCGGACAGTCCCTCCTGGGTGCGTGTGACAGCGCCCGAGGCGCGATGCCTCACATGTCGTGGTTTCTCAGCAGACGTTGTGACCAGAAAGATGCACAGAAGTGATCCAGGGGCGTGGTCTGTGGGTAACAGGAAGGCCTCTGACTAAATGAAGGATATGTTAGCTGATGACTTAGCCCAGGGACCTTGAAGAGATTGGTTCACTCTTTGTCACCATAACCACTGTTTGGGGACTGATTTTTAATGCGGGGAGATCCGCAAACACAACTCAACTCTGGTAGGAGAGTCAGCTGCGGCTGTGGTTACTTCCTTGTGAGTGAGGTAATCTGTCACTAAAGTTATCTATTCCGTGATGCTGCTCAATACATCAAATAGAGCTAAAGAGAACTTCAATCAGTATTCAAGAATACTCCTGCACTCCTCATTGAAAATTTGAAATACCGCATATACACAGAATTCTATCCTTGAGGGCGTTTTCTTTACTCCTGTCAAGTTCCTTTGAGAGGGAAGGAGGCTTTGCTTCCGGATGTCTGGGCCGGGGGCAGGTGGGGGGTAAGTGGTTCTAGGACAGTCCTGTCCAATGGACCGCAAAGTTCTGCATCTCGGGAGCCACTCACCGCTTGCCGCATGCGGCCGTCGGGCACTGGATTGTGGCTAATGCGACCGAGGAACTGAAGTTTTAACTGTATTTCATTTTAGTGAATTTAAATTAAAATAACCACATGCGGCCACCATACTGGACAGGCCGGATCTCCAGGGTTGGAGAAAATGGGTCAAATGCAGTGCCTGGGGGAGAGCGGTGTGCAGTCCTAATGAGAGGATGCCTTATTGCGGATGCGTCCCGTAGGGACGGGACTCTGTGTTTCTGCACAAGTAAAAGCCCATTCGACCAAACCCAGCAAGACATCAGAGCTGAATAATGTTTGCAGGGAAACCCACTGCTGTACTCTTCTCAGGACAGCATTATTTCCACTAAGAACAGCAGACGCTGAGGGGCACCCTGGCGGCTCAGTCGGTGAAGTGGCTGACTTTGGCTCAGGTCATGATCACGTGGCTCGTGAGTTCGAGCCCCGCGTCAGGCTCCGTCTGATAGCTCAGAGCCTGCTTAGAATTCAGTGTCTCCCCCTCTCTCTGCCCTCCTCCATTCGCTCTCTGTCTCTTTCTCTCTCTCTCAAAAATAAATAAACATTAAAAAAAAAACTTACAAAAAATAGCATAGCAGACGCTGGGTTTCCCTTGGCTGTGACTCCTTGAGCAGGTTCTATATCTGTTTCCTGTGCTTGACTACATCGAACCATGACTTAAAATACATACTCTGTGTCCACACCAGATACATGCTGTGTGTCCACACCAAATATAAATGCCAAACCCAAAGGACCGTTTTGGGGGAGGAGTGGAGAAACTTAGGGCAATTCGGTGTAGATCGTTAGATAGAAACTTGTGGGTTTATCTTTTTTTTGCTTGGCTTTTCTTGAGGGGAGTCAGCCGAAGCTGGCTGTGGGTACTTTGCCCTTATATGGTGGTGTTGAAAGCCACCCAGTGCTGAGGATGTAATTGAATTAATCTTTAGCCACATTTTCCGGAACACAACCCAGTGTGTGCTGAGATCTTCTCCAGGGGACCGTGGCCATCACTTTGGTGTTCATTGGCCGGGGTGGGGGGGGGGGGGGGAGCCCCACGGGCTCTGACCACACTGTGGCTCCCCAGCTGTGGTCTGTGTTTGTGGGCTGCTGACTGTTTTATAATGTAGTGAGTTCCGTTGTTGGTGTTTCAGTCCCCATCCGTCCTTTCACTGTGGAAAGTCTGGTAGACCCTTGAGATCTGTTCCATCATCTATTTGTGGCCTCCTAAATGACTCCTTTCAGCCTGGATTTCACATATATGCAAAAATAGGAAGTGGGGCACAGGCAGCATAGAGTGACAGAGTGCCAGCATGGTGGAGGGGAAGTGGTGGTGGCCAGGGAGGCTGGTACTCGCGGAGGGAGGGAGGGGGCATGCACATCCAGTGTGGTCTTTCCCAGAGTCCTGACTACAAGTACAGCTTCGGGATCCTCCCGGCATCCTCAGCCTGGATGGAGGCCACATCCGTACCCACATCCATTTCCAGCTCCTCTCCCCTTCCAGAAGGACGGGTAACGGGAATGGTGGAAAGTTCCAATCTTCTGCTCATGGTTTGGTCTTCCTTGTGACCAGCCTCCATCCAAGAGCCCACCAAGAGATAGCTCATTAGAACTAAAGATGAACCTACCAGCCAGAAAATTCTGTGTCAGGAATGGGGGGTCAAAGCCTAGCTGTTGGAACAAAAGATTCTCCTGGCACCCCCATTCACACGTGCTTTAGGAGCTCTGGGCCAGGAGCCAGGGGTAGAGACCAATATATACATTTCTTATTATTTCACAGCACTATATAATATTCCTCAGTTTCCTCCAAAAGCTTGGATCCTCTTTTGTGTTGGAATAGAAAGAAAAAAAAAGGATTCTTTTTGAAAGCACTATTAGTAAATGCGTTTTACTAGAGAGGAAATAGGAAGTCAGCCTTGCCCCTGGTCTTCAGACCAGGTGATGCAACCCACAGAGTGGCTAAGCCCAGGCGTTGCCCACACAGCTCTGCTTCTCGCTTCTGCAGACCCTCCTTGGCCATCGCTATGGCAGAGAGGCACCGGAAAGGAGGTGACTCATAATGGGAAGGTGAAATACAAAATCGCAGCACTTTCCTAAATACAATTTTATGTCAATGTTCTCAGAATGGGGAAGGTGAGATAACAGAAGGGCGAGGTAGCAAAGATCTACTTTGCTGTAGAAGTATGGAATCCAAATTGGTGACATCTTTCACCACATTCTAGCTGGACTTTCTGCCCTCTCTTCTGGATTGGATGTCTTTGGTTGCAGGGATATTGAACTTGACTCACATTGGCTGAAACAGGAATAGGCATTTACTCAAAGGTGGGGGGGGGGTGGGCTTCAGAGGTGGTTTGACTCAGTGACTCAGTGACTTGTCCAGAACCCTGGTTTTTCTTATTGCCCCTTACTCTGCCCACCGTGAGTCAGGCTCACTCCCTTCTTGGTTCAGTGATGGCTGCCAATAATTTCTGGCTAAGTTTCCTCTTTCCACTCGCAGTTTAGAAGGAGTGAACAGGGATGCTTCTTGTGGAAAGAGGATCTTTTCCCAGTGCCCCCATCAGTCTCAGTTGGATCTCCCATCCCCTCCTGAGCCGATAATTGGAGCTGGGGTGGTCCTGACCCAAGTACCATGTGTCAGAAATCTTCAGAATCAGGTTCCCCAGACCCAGAGCTGTGAGGGGAGATGTGGACCCTGAATAAAGATCAGGCAGGGACACCTGGGTGGCTCAGTCGGTTAAGCGTCAGACTTCAGCTCAGGTCATGATCTTGCGGCTCATGAGTTCGAGCCCTGCATCTGGCTCCATACTGATGGCTCAGAGCCTGGAGTCTGCTTCGGATTCTGTGTCTCCCTCTCTCTCTGCCCCTCCCCCACTTGTGCTCTGTCTCTGTCTCTAAAAAATAAATAAGCATTAAAAAAAAAAGACCCGGTAGCCACCAAGCAAAGAGTAGATGTTGGATAGGAAACTGCAACTCTCACTGCTCTGTCATCTGCTGAGCCCCAATGATTGTCACAATCGCAGTTTTCTGCCAGAAAGTAGGAAATTGTTATCTTTGAAATGTTGCATTTGACTGCTTTGGAACTCTTAAATCGTCTTTGCTCCCTCTCCCCCCTCCCTTCCTTTTCCCCTCCTTCTTTTGTCTTACCTCTTCCCTTTTCTTCTTCCTTTTTCTTCTGGTTTCCCGTTTCTCCCTTCTTTCTCTTCCTCCTACTCTACCTCTTCTCCTTTCCCTCCTCTTCCAGTCTCTCTTTCCCCCCAAATGTTGATTCCCCCTCCCTTAATTGATGATCTGCTCATTTATTTAAGTTAACTAAATTGGTTTGGTACAATGTAATTTCTCACTAAATAGAATGCCTTCCCATTTGTCACCCCCCCCCCCCAGGAAGAAGAAATGCCAGAAGTAGAAATTGACATTGACGACCTTCTTGATGCAGACAGTGAAGAAGAGAGAGCTTTAAAGTTACGGGTAAGCAGCTTTCAAAATCTAGAACTTGCCGGTCATGGATGCTTGAATGCACTCGGATCTCCAGGGCATGTGCTGATCCCACCCTATGGCAGGGCTGGCACCAGGACTTGAGCACTGACAGTTTGCAGAGAGGAAGGTGATGGAGTGCTAGGTGTTCACTATCACGAACTGCATCTCTGATGGTAAAGCAGCTCTTGACTACAGTCAGTTCTCAAACCACCTAATGGGTGTGAGCTTCCGTAGCCAACATCTTCTTGGAACAAAAGCTGGTTCTATCTCCAGAGGTCCATTTGCCGGGGAAGGGGACGACGCCCCACAATTGTATGAGAAGGGGGAGGTGCTGAGCCAGACCTGGAGTATCCAAGCCCAGGACTCTGGTCTCACGGTTATGGATTATATCACCCATGAAATGAGAGTTCTAGAAAAGATCGTTTACAACATAATTCTCTTTAATAACAGGTCTTTTATTAGAGGATATTCACCTGTTAGCATTCTAGTACAACAACGGATACTGAGATGTCCCATGTTTCCTTAGTCCAGAGCAATACAACATTATTTCCCTTCCCCAGGAGGTCAAATCTATCATTTTAAAATCTGCATTTGGGAGTTTCTAAAACCAATTAACTTTTGGCTTGTCATTGCTCTTAATGTTCACTGATAATTACTGTTAATGGCTGTTGGTTATCACCAACGGCAGATGATCTCTAAAGGCAATTAAAGGGCATATTTTAATGTATTAATGTGTTCAATGTGTTAATAATTACCAGTCCCTTGAGTGGTGAAAAGTCTCCGTTTAATGATTATTTGTTGTTGGTAAATTTAGCTGGGAAATGATAGCATCTAGTTATGAAAATTAAAAGAATACAGAACAGGCACCAGTTCTATAGAAAATATAGTGACATAAAAAAGGTTTTTTTTTAAATTGAGAACTTGGGGTGCCTGGGTGGCTCAGTCGGTTGAGTATCCAATTCTTGAATTCAGCTCAGGTCATGATCTCATGGTTTGTGAGTTTGAGACCTACATCGGGCTTTGCTCTAACTGCACAGAGCCTGCCTGGGATTCTCTCCCCCCTCTGCTCCCCCACTCAAGCTCATTCTCTCTCTCTCTCTCTCTCAAAATAAATAAACTAAAAACAATAAAATAGAGGACTTGAAAGGGGCTTTAGCTACCATCAGGCCACCCGCTTTGGTTTCCAGGCAAGGACACTGAGACCTGCAGAGGTGTGGCAAGGTGGGTTGTGGTTGAATCACAGCCGGGTGCCCGGCTTTCCATGTCCAGGGTGATTCTTACCATTTCCCACAGGCTGTCTCAACTTCAGTATACACAGTTTATTATTAACCAAGTTGGTAGCCCAGAGGAGAGGTGTACGTTTGTGTTCTGACGGGTGCCAGGCAGTCCTGCGCAGGAAGGTACAACTTTTGATATCTTCAAGATGAGCAACAGGTGCTGAAATGAAGTGTGATTCTAGATTGTTGCTATGAAATCTGGGTTGCCCATGTTTAGAAGAATACCGTACAGATAAAAGGATTTTTAATTTCACCCTTTTTAAAATGTTTTTGTTTATTTATTTGTTTTGAGACAGAGAGAGACAGAGCATGAACAGGGGAGGGTCAGAGAGAGAGGGAGACACAGAATCCGAAGCAGGCTCCAGGCTCTGAGCTGTCGGCACAGAGCCCGACGTGGAGCTCGAACTCATGGAGTGTGAGATCATGACCTGAGCTGGAGTCGGACGCTTAACCGACTGAGCCACCAAGGCGCCCCTAATTTCACTTTTTAAATGATACTGAATTTTAAGATAATCAAACTTACCTTCTGTGTGTTTTCTTCTAGGAAGCTCTTGTAGACTGCTACAAACCAACAGAGGTAAACGAATCACTTTTCCTAAATGCCATGTTTGAAATCATTGTTATGAAACCAGTCTGTGTATTTTTAAAGCTAAACAGCACTTCATGGGTTTGGTTACGTGTATACTAAGCAGAAGTTACTATCCGCAAGTGAAGTGCAGTATTAAACTTCCTTAAGTGTGTGTCGAAGCATGTCTGGTTCAGGAAGGCTCAAAACAAATGGAATTGGGTGTGTTGCTTGTTTTTATATAAAAACCAAATTCAAAGGTACTCGTGAGAGGGTTTGGAATCATTTTAGCAAAAGTCTCAGATTTATAACTGGAGAATACATTCTTTTAGTGTATAGATATGCAGTTTTGAGACACTAAAAGCAAATTCTGTCATTCAAAAGAATTACTTTTATTGGAAGAAGAAATTTTATGCCTTGTTTGTATATTTATCATCAAGTGTATAAATATTAGCGTAAAGAACAATGGATATTAGTTTGATTAGACCAAAGCAATTCATATATACTCTAAAGAGCGAAGGTACAAACAGTATAGAAATTGAGGATTTGATCAGTTATGAAAAAGATTGGTAATTGATGTCCTTTTCATTTTCCTGTGATCAATCAGAAAAATTAGGAGATTCATTAGATGTTTTTTTTCACAAAAGTGTGTAAGATTTAAATGACTAGGGTGTTTTGTGATCATTTGGCTTGAGGCCAAGTGCTTATTTGAGCTTCAATCTTATAATTTCTGTTTCCTTTACGTTGATTGCATCTCACACTCAGAGATTTTTAATTTTAATTTTAAAAACTAAAGTTATTAAATATATTTTTTAATTAATGTAATATATATTCATAGTTTTGAAAGCCAAAGATACAATTAGGCTTATAAAGAAAAAATAACATTGCCTTTCCCATCCCTGAGTTCCTCTTCCTAAAGGTATATATTTTATATTTATATATTTGTATATATATATATATTACAGGACTTATATATTTGTATATATATATATTACAGGATGTATATGTATATACAAATATATATATATATATATATATTTGTATAGGCTGTTTTCCTATTATTTATTCTTATATCCCCAAATATTCATTTATTATTTTTTTTTCATTTAGTGGCTTAAGGGGAAATATGGTAGTTCTTTCACTGTCTGCAAAATTTATTTTCTCCCATCCCCTTAATAAAGTTATTGACCAGTATTTTGTTGAATCAGTGGTCAAGGTTTATACTATTATGATTTAAAGAAATATTTTTCAGGGCTAAGCCAAACAGTGAAATATGACCATGGCTCTTTTGTGGTATAACCCTTTGTTTTTCCTGGAATTGATAACTATCTTGTCTTTTATCTTGTCTAGTACCTATTGCTATTTTTTGTTGAACTCTCCACGATCTTTGTCAAACATGTAGTATATTTTCTGTATGCTCAAACCCATCATTACTATGCCCCCACCCCAGACTTTCCTCTTGACACTCCTATGAAACAATCTGGAGGAGTTATTCTCTGGATCTACTGAGTAGCTAACTGTACTGAGATTTCTGTTCACTGCTGTTCTGTTTGTTAGATGCTTTGTTTCTTAAATCTCAGTGTTACTCATTTCTGTGGGAGTACATCATCTAGTAGCTTTTTGGGAAAGGACGAATAGAAGGTAAATTTTTGGAATCTTTACATGTATGAAAATGCATCTTGATGAATAGTTTGGATGGCATAGAATTCTGGGATAAAAGTCATTATTAAAACTCAATTTTAAGGGGCACCTGGGTGGCTTAGTCGGTTAAGTGTCCAACTCCTGATCTTGGCTCAGGTCATGATTGCATGGTTCATGGGATTGAGTCCCATGCAGGGCTCTGTGCTGACAGTGTAGAACCTGCTAGGGATTCTTTCTTTCCTTCTCTGTCTGCCCCTCCCCTACTCGCTCTCTGTCTCTCTTTCTCTCTCTCTCAAAATAAATAAACTTAAGAAAACAAACAAAAAAACCCTCAAATTTAAGTCATCACCTTAATACTAGAAATTTTGTCATTTCTAGTATTAAAAAGTCTGATGTCACTTCCATTCTCAGACCTTTGTATGTGACCTGTATTTCCCCCCTCAATTAACTTTTAGGATTATCTCCTTACCTTGAAATTTTACAGTGATATGCTTTAGTGTGGGTCCTCTTTTTTTTTTTTTTAATGCTTATTTATTTTTGAGAGAGAAAGAGAGACAGAACACGAGAGGGGAAGGGGCAGAGAAAGAGTGAAACACAGAATCCTAAGCAGGCTCTAGGCTCTGAGCCATCAGCACAGAGCCCAACGTGGGGCTTGAGCTCAGAAACTGTGAGATCGTGACCTGAGCCCAAGTTGGGTACTTAACTGACTGAGCCACCCAGGTGCCCCAGTGTGGGTCCATTTTTAATTCATGGCTGGGTACTTTGCAAGCTCTTTTAGTCTGAAGACCTATGTCTTTCAGCTCTTAAAAAGTTATTATTTATTATTTATTTATTGTGATTTTTATTAATTTCTTCCTTACTATCCTATAATACTGTCTCTCCTGTTATATAGATATTACATCTCCTGGATGGAGCCTCTAATTTCTTATCTTTTTCCTTTTGTTGTCCCATCTCCTTTATTTTTTTTTCTACTTTCTGGAAGATATCTCTGACTTTATCTTCCCGTCTTTTTACTGATATTTTAAAATTTCGGCTGTGTTATTTTTAATATTCAAGAGCACGTTCTTGATCTCTGTTCACTATTTTGTTTCCGTATTTCTTGTTTTGTGGATGCATTTCTTTTCTCTTTGGGAATATTAATCAAATGTTTGATTTCTTTGTTTTTGCTTTTAAGATTTTTCGGTTCTCTGCATCGTCTCTGTCTTCTCTGAATCTCACCTTTTTTCTTTCTGTTTTTATTTGTCTCTGCTGACTTTTGGCAGTGTGTCCATGTTTGAGTGTTAGGAGCCAGTAAGCTGATTGAATCTGTTGTAGTGTGAGCACAGCTTGTCCATTGGCGGGTCTCACTGTGGAGTGACCAGGTTGCAAACCAGATTTTTTTTTCGGCGGTATGTGTGTGTACAGAACAAGGGGGCTACTCAAAATGTCACTATTTGGACAGCTTTCTACTGGAGAGATTTTTTTTTTTTTTTTAAGAGTTTGACTTTCTAAATTCCTTGAAGAGTTGATACTTTGATTAGAGGCCTTCTGGAAGCAAGGACAGGATGGAGGCAAGCAACCTCACCACGAACTCTTTTGGAAAAAGAGCTTCTTGATTTATAATTACTTTGGGAATTAACATAAGGGTTAAGATAAGAAGCTATTTGGAAACTTACATTAAATTGTTGTGAAAGGTTAGACAAGAATAGTAGGATTTAGCCATTAGGTCATTAGGATTTAGTCATCAGAAAGGTGACGGATTGTGTCGCTGAATTAACGTGTTAGTTGGGAGTGGTAGGGTAGCTGCCAAGAGTGGATCTAGACTGGTAGGTGTAGACATGTTAGTTACTCACTGAATCATTAACCTTCTTTACTTCTTGTCCTAGGGGGACAGTTTAGGCTCTGGTAGTTAGGTAAGGAAGGTTGCACTTTCACGGGCCCTATTCGCCTCCAGTTGTTGGAATATCTGGGAAGCAAAATATTCACACTTGTGAACAGCCCGGCAGTTAAGTGAAGACGGCGAGTCTTGCTTCCCCCAGAACAACAGTATTCCTCATCTGGTTTTTATAAGGAGATTTAAGAGATGAAAGCATGTAATATTTGGATGTTCTTTGGAGTTCTAAAGGAAGAAAGTAGGAAAGGCAGGGGAGTTGACAAGCGAACATCTGTGTGTTCTCTAGCTCATGGTTTCTGGAGATGGAAATGGTGTGAAATGCTAAGGAACTGCAGATAAGTTCACTCATCCATTAAAGGGTCATTTCAGAAAAGGTTGGCACCTGCCTTGTGACGATAAAAACCACAGCTTATGATTTTTCCAAAGCTCTGGAGTTCGCATTGCAGTGACAAGCGTTATCTTATCTAACCCTCACAAGCACTTGAAGAAGGAAGTTGGGTTATCTTGTCTGTGACTTCACAGCAGTGAGTAAAGGGAGGATTCAACCCCGAGTTTCTGACACCCGATCTTGTGCTCTTTCTTTCCCCCCCGTCTGGCTTCCTAAACTACGTGACAACACATTTAGGAAATTAAAGGACTTTGTCCTATCTCAACTAAGTGCCTACCAATTAATGATGTTCTTTTTAAAAGAGTCCTCTCTGGAGGTGCTATTTTTTGATCAAAGGATTTTGCATACAATTTTATGTCACTTTGAAGTTAGAAATGTAAGGAAGACATCGTTGCTGATTCGGGGATATTTATTTATAGCCTCTTTGCAGAGGGGGGGGGGGGTGGGTGGTGGGAAGACTGGACTTCAAGACCAGAGTGTTATGTCAACACCAGCACTACGTGTGTGTGACTTTAAGCAATTCTCTCAACTTGTCTGAGCCTCCGTTTCCTCCTCTCTGATGGTTTTGCACTGATAATATTTTTAGCAGTAACAATAATAATAGCTGAATAATTAAGCATATGCCAGGGACTGATCTAAATAGATTACATGTATGAACTTATTTCTTCTTCCCAACAAAGCTGTGAGGTTGAGGAATTGTTATCGGGTAAGGAATTTGAGACATAGAAGGGCTTTGTCACTTGCCCGAGGTAATATAGTTAATAATTGGAGAAGTCAAGGTAAGCATGTTAGGTGAGTCTGGTTCTTTATAAGGTAATACTTCTCCATTACATATTAAACATGCAAAATGCCCCAGTTCATCAAGGATGATATTCTTGAATTATTCAATTTGAAGAGTACACCTTACAGAATGTGCTAATTTCATGTCATATGCTTTGGGCCCATGGTTTCATTTTATGTGGGAGCCTGGCTAATCAGAAAAGAACTTGTATTTTCCCAATTTCGGTTCACATTCCCAACTGTGGACCCCTGATGCGCACATCTTTTCCGACTCGGACCCTTCAAAACATAGCAACATAATTGTCGTCACCACACTGTTTGTGGTGTTTGTGATTGATTGGTAAGAATGGTGTTTTAATTTTTTCCCCTTGAGTAAGTGCCATTTCTGATGTGGCTGCCATTAAAATAGAGCCGATTCAAATGTAGAAAAATAAGGTTTCTATAGAATGCAAGAAGAGAAGGAGTAATTTAATTTTGGTTCTTACATGGGTTTGAGTGATCAGTAGTGACAGCTGGGTGGACATCAGAGAACTCTGAGGTAAGGTGTTGGGGCCAGTTAGCTGGGCTAGAAAAGAGCTTCTTTTCTTACTTTTCACTCCTACACTGCATGGTTTTTAAATCTTAGGGTCACATAGGAGCACTTTCCTTGTACTGATATGGTGGACAGAAAATGTATTTAATACGGGCTCGAGGGTTCTGTCTTACCATCTGTTAGGGGACTTGTTAGTCCAGTCAGTGTACTTGTAAACGTCTCTTTTTATAGTTGACAGTGGCTGCGCCATTGCTCTCTGATAAACATCATATTTTTTTCCTGTGCATTTATTTCATTATTTGAAAGAGAGGTTACGATGTTACGTATGATTTCAGCAATCAGAGTCCGTAGGTTGATATGCGTCAGGGTTTTATGCAGGATGACTAAGTCTGTGAGTAGGTGGTGAGAGGCATCTCATTGGGTTCCAGTAATTGTCTGGGTCATGGAAATGTCATGGAACCAGGATAGTGCAGGAAATGGATGTGTAATCATGGTTCGCAAATAGAAATTGACCGACGTTTCTCAAAAGTCAGGACTGCTTGGTTGTTCTCCCTGTGTCAATGGGAAGAAGGCGGGATCTCCTTTCTCTGTGGTATCATGGTGACTCCATCTTGCTTTTCTGACCAACTTCTGTGGGCGCCATTGTTAACTTATCCTGCTCACATCAGCTCTGTCTCCATTTAGCATTTCAACCTGACCTGCAAAACATGGTTCAGTTACGTCTACATGGAGGTGCATGGAAGCCCTCGGAGCTCCTGTTCTGAGCTGATTGCAGTGGAGACAAAATATAAACTGGGTATTTACAACACAGGCTATGTGCGACTAGAGGACACACACCTTGGCATTTTCGTTTGCTCAGCAAATGTTTGTTGAACATCTATGTGCCTGTAACTAATCTAGGGACTTCAATAAAGCAGTGAACCCGTGTGTCCATTTAAAAAACAGTCTCTCGGGGCAGCTGAGTGGCTCAGTAGGTGAAGCGTCTGACTCTTGATTTCAGCTCAGGTCATGATCTCAAGGTCATGAGATGGAGCCCCGTGTTGGGCTCTGTGCTGATATCGCGGAGCCTGCTTGGGATTCTTTTTCTCCCTCTCTGTCTCTCTGCCCCTCCCTCACTCATGCTCTCTCTCTCTCTCTCTCTCAAAATAAATAAACAAACATTTAAAAAATTAAAAAAAAAAAGCCTCTCTTAAGTTCACAGTTAACTATGGTGAGAATTAAGTGCTTAAAGGGTATTAAAATCAGAATAAAAGGACAGAATTGCCAGGGTGTCTACCTATCCCATGATTTTCTAAGTGAGTTACCAAATTGCCGAATGGAATGTGATTTCAGGGGAATCCATACTTGATAAATCCACGGAAGTGGCCATTTCACTCTGTTTAAATGGGTCATAGTGCCCCCCTGCAGAGGAACCTTTTCTTCCGGGCTCTCATGGGGTTTCCTCCAAAAAGACTGCAATTTGGAGCTGGGATGAGGAAGAGAGCTTGAATGCTGGATGAATGAGTTGAAATACGCCCTTTGGAAGCTGTCACCTTGAGAACAATGTTTCTGAACAGTGAGCGAACTGGGAGCTTTCGAAGTAAGCCTGAAATCAATGCAAATGACATTCTAGTGGTTGTAGCCATTGGCTAGGAGAGCCTTACTATGTTTTAGCGTAATTAGGCAGGTGGGTAATAAAGGATTGGGGTTTACTAATCAGAAAGAAGAGTAACTTTTCCAAGTAGCCAAAAGGATTTTGATCCCAGTATGCCAGTTGATCGCACACTTTCACGAGGGCTTTTCATGCACCAGGACCCCTCTGCCCAGGGAGAAGAAGCCAGGTTGTGCTGGACCTAGCATTTGGACCCACATTTGAGTCTACACCCTGTGCTCTGTCTATTTCTCACTGCCTTTTTGTGAATTCTTACTAGGTCAGCACAAGCTCCTCTCTGGAATATTTTTAAATCTGATTAAGATGGTCTTCATGGAGGGGCACCTGGGTGGCCCAGCCAGTTAAGCGTCCGACTTCAACTCAGGTCATGATCTCATGGTTTGTGAGTTCGAGCCCCACATTGGGTTCTGTGCTGACAGCTCAGAGCCTGGAGCCTGCTTCAGATTCTGTGTCTCCCTCTCTCTTGAACCCTTCCCCCCAACTCAAAAATAAACATTAAAAAATAATAATAATAATAAAAAAAAAAGAGATTGTCTTCATGGAGGAAAATCAACCCAGGAGGGTTAGGTAAACTTTCCAAAGGCATGCAGTCATAGAGCAAACCTCTGCATTTCTTTTTTGGTCTTTATTCAACACTCTGCAAAGTTAGGGAGCAGTCTATAAGCCCATCCTCACTTCTGACACCAATGGTTAAGTTTAGGGGTCACTAAGACCATACTAATGTTTGATAATTTTCCGGAAGGACCCATGGCACTCACTGAGAGTTTCTATGCCCATAATTTCATTTTTGTACAGTCAATGGTTACAGATGAAAATCAGCCAAGGGAAGGGTATGTGGGGCACAGTCCAGCAAAGTTCCAAACACAGAGTCTCCAGCTGTCCTTTTTTGGCGGAGTCCTGGAGAGTATTGATTCTCTCAGCTCTGATGTATGACAATGTGTTCAGAGTATTGGCAAAACCAGGGAAATTCACCTGAGCCTTGACGCTCAGAGGTTTTATTGGGACTTGGTCACAGAGACACAGTAGACTGCCCACGTGGGCGACTTCAGTCTGCAGTCCCTTGGTATAATGAGCTGACATCAGATGACCCAAAGCCCCCACCCTAAGTCACCTTGTTAGACTCTCCAGCATGGCCCGAGGCCCCCAGGTAAACAAAGACACTTTTATCAAGCAGACATTCTAAGAGCTTAGAACCCTCCAGGAGCTGAGGGCAGAGACTAGCCCTCTTTCTGGGCAAGTGAAATTCTTTACTACACACTCTTAGAAGCAGAATAACCGTGAAAATAGTGAAAATGATGATGACAGCAATAATTGTGACACAAGGAAAGAAGGAGCTGCTATTATAGGAAGAGCCCCATGGGTCTTGCTTTGGATGCTTTTCCCCCAGTAATTAATGATTGTTGTTTTTTAAAAACGCATGATGGAGGACATACAGGCTTTAAAGGACAGTGGACCTTTAAGTGGTTGGCATTTTCAGGGCGCCTGGGTGGTTCAATCGGTTGGGTGTCCGACTTCGGCTCAGGTCACGGTCTTGCAGTTCGTGGGTTCGAGCGCTGCGCCAGGCTCTGTGCTGAGAGCTCAGAGCCTGGAGCCTGCTTCAGATTCTGTGTCTCCCTCTCTCTCTGCCCCTCCCCCGCTCACTCTCTGTCTCTCTCTCAAAAAAGAATAAACGTTAAAAAAAATTAAATGGTTGGCATTTTTGAATGTCTGATTGTGATTTTATGACCTTTTCTTTTTTCATTACATTCAGAATGAATGATCATGTTTTAAAAGCTGATCAACCCCAGTTATAAATAGTGCCACATTCTCTTCTTGTGTTTAGACTTATCTGGACGGAAGAAAGAACACGAATTAAAGGCAATTTGACACTTGGCTTTTGGACTTCTGTATCTTTAGCAAAGGGAGTCACCATTAAAAAACAAACCTCACAGTTTGTAAATTCAGTAAGATTTCATCTTAACAAGATTCAGGTGTTTGTAGCAAATAATATTCTCCCTCATTGCTAATGGGACCCTCGATCAAGTTAGCTTTCCTAGTGATTATAAAGTAAGAGATTATAATTGTGCTGGATTTCCTCCACTGATTATTTACTGTGGTGGGATCATTTATGTGGATTTTAGTTGACATTTCTGAGTAGCAAGTGTACAGGTTCTAAGAGGCCTGTTAGTAAATGAAGGAAGAATTAAATGCCAGCACGGTTGAATACGGTGAGGGCCAACGAACTGTTCTGCCGTGTACAAATAAAGGTGAGGATTTGGGTACAAGATAATTAGTCCAAGAGCAGTGGTCCGAGTCTCTAAAATAGATTAATGGGACTGCTTTCACCAGCACAACAAATTAATCTCTAAAGGCAGATAGTCAAGAAAATAAATGGACAAGATATTGTCAGGTGGTTTTAAGTTAAAGGAAGGGAAAAAAAGACAACCAGGATGCAGGTAAGACCTTCAGGAATTTGTGCTGGCAGGAGTGATTATAACAACAGCAGGCCCTAACCCTTACCCTTAACAGATTCACAAACCTCTTTTCATATCACGAAAAACAGGATCAGTTCTGGCGTGCACTGTGAGCAAATGATCCTCTCTAAAGATGAGCAACGTTCTCGGGGCGCCTGGGGGGCTCAGTCGGTTGAGCGTCCGACTTCGGCTCAGGTCATGATCTCGCGGCTTGGGAGTTCGAGCCCCGCGTCGCGCTCTGTGCTGACAGCTCAGGGCCTGGAGCTGCTTCGGATTCTGCGTCTCCCTCCCTCTCTGCCCCTAACCCACTCGCATTCTGTCTCTTTCTCCAAAATAAGTAAACGTTAAAAAAAAAATTTTAAAAAAGATAAGCAACGTTCTCCCCACCCAAAGCTGTTTGTCAGTGCTGACTCACTGCCTGCCTGTCTGGCCTCCTGTGGGACCTGGATATGCAAGCCGATAAAGATTCACAGGGTGATTTTTAAATGCCTAGCTGGTTGTCTGGGTGAGGACGTTTTGCCATTTGGGACGATTCTCAGGTGTTGCCGTCGCTTTTAAAAGAGGCAAGTACTACCCTTCCGTTGCCCTCACCTATGGCAAGCTCGGTGGCTTTGGAAATTCTTCCTTCCCTCTCCCTGATCACACTTTGCCTGATCCCCATGTCCTCTGCTGGATGTCGGACTTTTGGGAAGGAGTGTCAGGGAGCTCCGTAAAACTTGTGTGATGCACCGCCCCCCCCCCCCCCCCCCCCCCGTGAATGTGCGTGTTCAAGGGAGGGACCGGTGCATCGACTGGGGTGACAGAGAGGGGGCAGTACCCGGGGGAGTCACTGACCCACGCAGATCCCAACTTTCAGGATCTTCACCTGCTGTTTCTCTCTTCACTCCGCCCTGGACTCGTGTCAGGGGTGGGTGATGTTTTTTGGGAAAGCAGGTTGAGCACCCGGAGTTCGGCTGGGCGTCCTCTCTGGGAGCTTGAATGATCCACACAATTATGGGGATTGGTGACAGCACTCACTGAGCAGCAGTGTTAGGCGTATCTTCCAAAAACCCTTCTGTGGGGAAGCCCTTCTAATTAGAGGGCTACCGCATGGTATCCATTTGTCTTTGTAAATGACTCGAAACGCTTGAAAGAATGACATAAGTGGAGTTCAATTATGCACGAAACGGCGATTTGCAGCGATGCTGTGGTTTCTCCTTTTCCGACTTTCCGATGGGCCCGTCTTGGTCCGAGCGGCGCAGGATCATCAATGAGCGTCACAGATGAATCACTGGGTGACGAGGGAAAGGTCCCAGACGCCTGGCCATGGTGATAATTACAGAATGGGTGTCCACCTGCCGCCTCTGGCACAGACCGGAGCTGGCAGGAGGGGGTGGAAGCTAAAAGCCACAGGGCCCAGGAGGGACGGGGGGACGCGAGAGCTCCGAGCAGAGCGTGGCACTGGGATGCCGTGCCCCATGACAGCGCCGCACGGCAGACACTCCAGGGGGAGGAGGGACCTTCTGCTTTCACGGCTGCTGCCAGGCCAGCCTCACAGAAACACGCTTTGGCTGTTTTCTTTCTTACAAGTCTCTCATGAATCAGGCGGCTGCGTGTTATATAAAGTCGGGTTTACCGGGTCACTGGATATGTTGCTTTTCTTTCTATTGCTTCTTTGATCTTTCGTGTGTGCACACAAGCATGCTAGGCTCCACCCTTCTCCAAATGCTTCTCACCTTCCCCAGCTCCCCCAGGTTGTGTAATTTTCCAGCGCCTAAAGGAGAACCTTTAGAATCTTCCTCCATAGCAGCTGGGGCCAGTCGATACTTTCTACAATCCCCGCCTCACTCACACACACACACACACACACACACACACACACACGTAATTAGTGCACAAAGATTCTAGTGTCTCCTCTCTCTGCTCCTTCACTTAACAGCCACGGTTGTGTGATTAAGTTATTTCGTGCATGTATTCCTTTACTTTGTAAACCTTCGCCAGACACCTCCCGTGTATTAAACACCGTGCTAGGAAAACAGAGGGATAGGGCTCCCGCAACTAAGTAGGAGTCACAAATCTGCACGTAGACGGTCTTGCATGCTTTGTAACTGCATAAGTCATGTTTTGCAGATTTTCTGCAGCTTGCTTATTTGCCCAACGTTAGATTTCTGAGATTTGCCTGTGTTGACACAGAAGGCTCTAGTTCATTCATTTTTGCTGCTGTGGAGCGTCCCTGTGTATTACTGTAACGTATCCATTCTTCTGGTGATACTCATGTAGGCTGTGTCCAGTTTTTTATTATTATGAATAATGACGCATAAAATAACTCTGGATCTGTTGACTCATGTACACAGTGTGTCCAAAGAATATGCCCAGAAATGGAATTGCGTGGAAATATGTCCGCCAGCTTGCATGCCCACCAGCAGGATTTGAGAATTCTCTTTTAACCTCATCACCCCCATGCCCGGCGTTGCCAAACTGTACAGTTTTTGCCAATCTGATGATATCTCGTTGTTTTAACACACCTTGTCCTGACTGCTAGCTAGTGAGGTTGAACACATTTTTCTTGCATGTGCTCATGTTTCCATCTTTGGGAATTTCTGTTTCAAATCCTTTGTCCACCTTCCTTTGACTTGTGTTTTTCTTGTTGATTTTGAAGAGTTATTTATATATTGTGGATGGCCATCCTCTGACCTGTATGTAGGTTGCAAATATATTTCACAAACCGTGGCCCTTATTCTGCTTGTGTTGTCTTTTGTGTACAGAAGCTTTACCTTTTAGTTGAAATCAGATTTATCAATGACATCCTTCGTGGCTTGTGCTTTTTAAAGATTTGTGCCTAAGAAATCTTGTGCTACTCTAGTGTCTGAAAGATAGTCTTCCTATATTTTGTTCTAAAACTTTTCTCTTTTACTTTTTACCCCCAGGTATTCAAACCATCTTGAATTTGTTTTTGTGTACGGTGTGAAATAGGGATCTAATTTTACATTTGCCATGTTGTCCCAGTACCATTTAGTGAGCAGTCAGTCTGTCCTTACCCCGATGGATGTGTAATCAGCTTGTATATCAAATTTTTCTAATACATGGGACTGACTTCTGGCTCTTTGTCTATCACTGCACACTGTGACAATTGCCAGGGTGTTACAATCAGTTTGTAGCAAGGGCCTGGCGACCCCATAATTTTCTTATTCAAACTGTCTTATCTATTCTTGAATATTGATATTTTTCTCAGAATTTCATTAAGCTTATAGATTAATTTGGAGGCAAATGTAAGATCTATATGGTGGTTTGTTCAGGACACAATAATGGAAACTGTGAATTCCTCAGGGTGAGGGACAGGTTTGAGGAAGGGATAGGTAACAGTATGTTTACTTTTGGTCATTTTGAGATGGATGTGCCCATGTGACGTCCCTGTGGTGACATCTGGGGGCCACAGGAAATGCAGGCCTGGATCTCAGGGGTAAAGGCAGAGAGGAGATCTGAGAATATGAGGGAAATGGCTGGCCGAGAGCTCGTGCCTTGAGGAGGCTGGGACCCAAGCTTTGGAGAATACCAGCGTCCCATCTGCAGGTCAGGGGGTAGAAGTAGGTGGCCAGCAAAGGGGAGCGAGGGGAGAAAGTCAAAGACTTGCAAAGACAATGTGGAGGAGAGTGGGCAAGCCCCTAAAGAAAAGGAAAGGAAAGAAGAGAAAAGAAGAAAGGAAAGGAAAGGAAAGGAGAAGAGAAGAGAAAAGAAGAGAAAAGGGAAAGGAAAGAAGAGAAGAGAAAAGAACAAAGGAAAGGAAAAGAGAAGAGAAAAGAAGAGAAAAGGGAAAGGAAAGGAAAGAAAAGGAAAGGAAAAGAAGAGAAAAGAGAAAAAAAGAGAAAAGAAGAGAAAAGGAAAGGAAAAGAGAAGAGAAAAAGGAGGATCTTATCACTCCACACTCACTAGAATGGCTAAAAACTGAAAAGACTGAGAACACGAGGTGTTAGCGAGGCTGTGAAACAAATAGAACTCTCGTACTCCTGCCGGCAGGAGTGTGAAATGGTACAACCACTTTCAAAAACTGTTTGGGTGTTCCTAAAAAGTTAAATGTGCATTATACACCTCTGCCATGGTACTGCTAATATTTACCCAAAGGAAACAAAAAAATATGACCCCACAAATACTTGTACGTGTATATTCGTAGTAACTTTACTCACCATGGTCAAAGACTTGAAACAAACCGAAATACCCATCAGCAGGTGAATAGACGAACACATCGTGTTATATCCATGCAATGGAGTACTAGTCAACAATATAAAAGACTGAACGACTGATACACACAACACTATGAGTGCATCAGAAACATTATGTTGAGTGAAACAAGCCAGGCAAAAAGGGTACATAATTAATATTCCAGTTACATAAAATGCAAACTGTAGATAGAAAATAGGGCTTGGGCGGAGGGGGGATGAGCTATAGAGGGAGATGAGAAATTTTAGAGTAATGGCAGTGATCTGTTATCTATCTATCTATCTATCTATCTATCTATTTATTTATTTAATGTTTGTTTATTTTGAGAGGGAGAGCGCTGGAGTGAGTGGGGGAGGGGCAAAGAGAGTTGGAGAGAGAATCTCAAGCAGGCTCCATGCTGTCAGCACAGAGCCCAACGCAGGGCTCGAACTCATGAGCTGTGAAATCATGACCTGAGCCAAAATCAAGAGTCAGATGCTTAAACGACTGAGCCACCTACGCGCCCTGATCTGACCTTTAAATAGGTATAATTTTATAGTATTGTGACTTGTAAGACAGATATATATTTGGTCATTCAGATGACCAAAATATATTGCTTATTTACAGTTCCTGACTCAGCTCCCCAAACCCTCAGAATTTCCCGAGCCATAAAGCAATGGGGACATCTTCTGCTATAATACTTGGTTGGGCTCTTGTCCTCAGTTCCTGAAAAGCGTCAGAGCCACAAAGGTGAAATGGGTGTCTTGTTATTTATAACAAGCCCCTTTCAACCATAACTGGGTTTATGTGGATGAGGAGATTTTTGTAAAGCACCTAAGGATGGGGGCTGGTTGCCGGAGGAACCAACCATGCCCGTGAGGCTGGAACTTTCAGTTCCACTCCCTGGTTTCTGGGATGGAAGAGAGGCCGGAGGTTGAACCAATGGCCAGTGCATTTATCATTCATGCCTAGTGATGAAGCCTGCGTAAAAACTTTGCAAGGACAGGGTTTGGAGATGCTTCCCTGTGCTACTGTGCTGGGCTCCAGCCTCCACGAGGACAGAAGTGCCGTTGCTCATGACCTTACCCTATGGGTTTCTTTATCTGGCTGTTGATGCGTATCCTATAATATATTGGTAATCTAGTGAGTAAATGGGTTTTCCTGAGTTCTGTGAACAGTTCTAGCACATTAATCAAATCCAAGGAAGGGGTCATGGGAACCCCTGATTTATAGCCAGTTTGTCAGAAGCACAGGTAACAACCTGGACTTGGGATTGGCATCTGAAGTGGCATCTGTGGGACTGAAACTTTTATCACCAGGTAGATAGTGTCACAGTTGAGTTGAGTTCTTGGACACCCTGCTGGTGTCAGAATTGCTTGTTAATGTGGGGAAGTCTTCACATGCATGTGTGCGCGCACACACACACACACACACACACACACACACACACTGGAAGTGGGTCCAAGAACTCTTTCACATTTATTGTTCATAAGTTATTTCTCAATAAAGTTGATAACCAAAAGCAAGCAGAAAGGAGGGAAGGAAGGAAGGAAGGAAGGAAGGAAGGAGAAAGAAAAAGAAAGAAAAGAAAAGGAAAGAAAGTGAGAGAGGAAAGAAAGAGAAAGAAAGAAAGAAAATAAGGAAGGAAGGAAGAGAGTAAAGAAGGAAGGAAGGAAAGAAGTTGTCCTTAGCATTGTCAAACGAAGAGACCTTGGTCAGGGCATATGGCCGTGAGGAGCACTGGCCGGACAGAGTCTGGATTTCAGTGGGCAGAAAGGTCAACACTCTGGCTTCCCTCTCTTCTCCCTTTTCTCCTTCTCTCTTTCTCCCCCTTTAGCTCCCTCCTCCTCCTCTTTTTGTTCCTTTCTAATTTATAAGTTAGCTATGAGAGAAGGCAGCTATTTAGGGCTTTTGAGCTATTTATGTGCTGGGAAGAGGCTATGATCAGAAGGGAGGGAAGGTTCATGGTCTGGGGGAACCAGAGCTTACCTGGGAAACACAGTCCTTTACATACCTGGTCAGCCCTTCCCCCATATGTAAAAATTAAAAGATTGCTGTGTCTATCACACACACACTTCAAGTCATTTTAGTTTAGTTTGGAATTAGACTAAAATTACCTATCCTGGTTGCTTAATAAAAAAAGATCCCCCCCCAACCCCCACCGCCACCCCACCCTGGGCACCGTGGTACAGAGTGAGGGAATTGTACCACCTGTTCCCAGGAGCTGAGTCCAGGTTTCTTACGGCTTTATTTAAATGTAGGGTTTGAATCCTGGTCTGACCACTCAGTAGCTGTGTGACCTGGGGAAAACCTCTCAACCTCTCTGAGCCTATGTCATCAGACGCTTGTAATGATTAAGTGAGCCGGTACATGAAACTGCCCAGAGTGCTTGTCACATAAAAGGTGCCCAGCAAGGATGAGTTGTGTCTGAACCCCAGCCAGGCCTTCACTGCCCGGGAGAGCCTGGCACTACGCTAAACGAAGTAAGAGGTGCACACTGTGGGAAAGAGTCGTCCCCAGGTGAGTTCGTGACTAAGGAGGTGAACGCAGAGCATTCTCAGATACAAAAATGGTGCCCAGGACTGAGGTGGGGGGAGGGGCCCAGGGTCACTTAGAAAGGTGTTTATTAAGAGACAAAACTTTCCATTGTTTTAAGGGAGGAGAGTTAGGTGGGGGGAGGGTAAGGATTTCGCCTGCAGCGGGACAGAGGCCCTGTTCAAAGATCCAGAGGAGTTAGGAGAGGGAAGAGCTCAAGGAGGGTGGGAGGCGGCGTGTTTGCTGCTGTGTGTGTGTGTGTGCGTGAGTACGTGCCTCTCTGAGTGTGTGTGTGCCTGAGTGTTCATGTGCCTCTCTGAGTGCGTGCCTGAGTGTGTGCGTGTGCACAGTCAAGGGCAGGAGTCCCCGAGGCAGGTGCTGTGGGAACTGAGACCCCGGACCAGGCGGGATGAGGGAGGCCAGCGTGGATTTTGTCACAGCACTTGCGGCCTTGCTGCCTGTGGTCCAAGCGCCTTCCCGTCTCACCTCTGTTCATTCATCAAATCCTTAAATACTTCCACCAACCTTGAGGGGGCATTTTATTATCGTCGCTCTCAGTTTGCCGTGAGGAAAACTGAGCCACAGAGAAAATAGTTAGCCCTGCAGTGGTGCACAAGGATTTGAACCCAGCCCCCGCCCCCCCCTTTCCGTTACAGAGTCCCCCTCTTAACCACGTGGCCACCCTGCTTCCTGCTGTGTGTGCAGAGGGCAACTCTCTCTCTGTAGGAAGGGACCCATCTGAGATCTTTTTAGTATTTGTTTCAAAGGACCCCCCTGTGTCTGCAATCCAAGATCTTTGTTTCTCTTCTCTTTCCTTGCTCCTTGCGTCACCACGGCATTCACGGCCCTGGGGACACAGGGCCCCAGCCTCTTGTTAAAGGCCAGTATGTGACGCAGTTCGTCCAGCTGCAGTTCAGGGCCTGGCCCTCAGCAGCCCACAGGAGCCCTGCCGCTGGGGGACGCTCTCAGGTCGAAGACTCAGGATGTCAGGGAGCATTTTGAAGAGCATTTGGACCAAAGCTGCTGAGGTAGCCTAAAAAACAGATGCCACTTGTCTCGAATGATGGGTCAGGGCAATGTCTGTTTGCCTTTTAAAACTTCTGGCGGTTAGCTGAAATCCTGTTTCCCACATTAGAAAACCAGAATGACCAGGTCTTAAAAACTGGTAGAGAAGTGTTTGGCTAATGAACGGTGTTCCTTTAAGGAGTGAGGGGGAGGGAGAGGAGAAGGAGGGAGAGGAAGCCGGGCCATGGCTCCAGAGCACTGATTCTGGATTCTAGATTCCTTGTGTTGACACAGGGCTTCTCATCTTTCAAAGTGTCTTGGAATTATGACCTTCTTTCAGCCTGTCGTCCACTGGGAGAGGCAAGAGCGGTCCCAGGCCTGGACTGGGCAAGGGCAGCGTGCACTGACCATCTGCCCTCCAGGAGACCCTGTGTGCACACTTAGCGATGTCTCACGGTGACAGAGCCTATTTCCATGTCTGCTTGCCTCGCTGGCCTGGGGGCCCCTGTCAGGCAGAGCCTCTCCGTTTCTCTGCGCCCCAGCACGGAGGGTAGAGTCTGGCACGTGGTGGGGACTTGGTGCCTCTGTATTGAGCTCAATTGGCTTCAGGAGACCTGGGTTCAAATATTTTCTTTATGAGCTTGGACAAGTACTTAGAATGAACTAGAACATCCATTTTCCCCGTCTATAAAGTGGAAATGATAAAACTTACTAGGTTAGATTCAACATAGTAAAATGGCAATAGGCTACACAGAGAAGGCCTCCAATAACTGTTCATTCCCTTCCTTTTCTTTAGATTGAGCCCAGCGCATGCCAGACCTAGTGCAGAAGCCACATCCACCAGGGACTTTCTGTCCATCCTTTTAGCGGGGGATGAAAAGGTCAAAAAAAGGAGTCAGGAATGCCCTTTTTTGAGTGTCACAAAAGAGCATGTCCTTTGTGGTTAGAGAATCGTTTTCTTGTGGAAATATTGCATCTGGGGAACCACTTTGTTCATCCTTTTTATCGGCACGTTCTGCCGGCATCTGATCGGCATCCTTTTTATCTGCATGTGTACAAGTCGTGTGGTAAGAGGCCTGCTTGAAGTTAGCCTTCTTCTTTATAAATGCACACAGAACATTCACCACCACAGACGCATCCTGGGCCATAAAGCGGGTCTCAAATTTTAAGAGATTCAAGTTATACGAAGTACATTCTTTAAATAATATAATGAAATTAGAAATTGGTAGCAGAAAGTTGTCTGAAAAATCCCCAGATATTTGGAAACTAAATGATACATTTCTAAATAACTCCTGGGCCAAAGGAGGAATCACATATGAAATTAGAAACTATTTTGAAATGAAGGAAGTGAAAACCAATGATATCAAAAACCTGTGAGATGCAGCCAAAGCAGTGCTTAGAAGTGAGCATAGGATACGAAATGTCTGTATTAGGGAAGCTTTCCAATAAATGACTTTAGAATTTACCTTAGGAACTAGGAAGCGAAGAGCAAATTCAACTCAAAATAAGGTGAAGAAAGGAAATAATGAAGACGAAAGCAGAAATCAGTGAAATATAAGCCAGAAAATCAATAAAGAAAATCAGTGAAGCAAAAGCTTATTCTCAGAAAAGAGCAATACAATTGATAATCTTCTAGTCTAAGTGGAAATAAAGATAGGAGACAAATTACCAATATCAAGAATGAGAGAGGTGACATCACTCTAGAGTCTACAGATGTTATGAACCTCATGCCAATAAATTCAGCAACTTACATGAAATAGACAAATGTCTGTAAAGACATAACCCACCAATACATACAAAGCAAAGCAAAACAAAACAAAAAACTCCAGACCCAGGTGGCTTCACAGGGGAATTTTTATCAGACATTTACGGAAGAAATTATACCAACTCTGTAAAAACTCTTTCCAAAACTTGAAAAGGAAGAATACTTCTCAACTCATTATACAGGGCAAGCAGTACCCTGCTACTAAAACCAAAGACATAATAAGAAATGTAGGCAAGTATTCCACATGAGCATAGCTGCAAAATTTCTAAAGAAAATTTTGTCAAATTGAATTCAACATTATATGTCTATATCTATATCTATATCTAGACACACACACACACACACACACACACACACATCAAAAATCAATCAGGGTAAGTCACTATGTTAAGAAACTAGGAGGAAAAGGCCCTTTCTATAATTATGTCAACTGATGCAGTAAAAGCATTTGGCAAAATCCAATCTCTATTCCTGGTAAACAAAACTCTCAGCAAACTAGGAATAGAAGGGAAATTCTTAAACTCTATAAAGAACATCTGCAAAAGGTAAAAGTCTACAAAAAGCTGCTGTAACTAACAAGTGAGTTCAACAAGCTTGCGGGATATGAGGTAAATATATGAAAATCTACGGCTGGTAACAATTGGAAATTGAAATAAAACTATACCCCTTCTAAAAATATCAACAATATTAAACACTTAGAAATATATCTGACAAAAGATGTGCAGTATCTGTACACAGAGAACTATAAAACGTTGCTGAGAACATTCATTGTTGATGTTCACAAATTGATTTATAGATTGAATGCAGTCTCAACCCAAACCCCAGCACGAGTTTTGTTTTGGTTTTGGTTTTGGTTTTTTTGGTAGAAATTTACAAGTTGGTTCTAAAATTCTTAAGGAAATTTAAAAGACCTAGAATAGTCAAGACAATTTTATTTTAAAAGATCATCAAAGGTGGCAGACTAACATTACCTGATTTTAGGACTTATAAACCTATCCTTAGAAGACAGTGCGGTATTGGCATAAACAAACAAAACAAAAAACTCCCAGCTGACTTCACAGGGGAATTTTGATCAGACATTTACGGAAGAAATTATACCAAATCTGTACAAACTCTTTTCGAAACTTGAAAAGGAAGGAATATTTCCCACCTCATTCTATGAGGTAAGCAATACTCTGCTACTAAAACCAGACAGAGACATAATAAAACAAATAGATCAGCAATTCAGCCATTCCAGTCTTAGGTATTTACCCAAAAGAAGTGGAAGTATACTCCATACAAAGACTTTTATATGAATGTTTTAAGCAACTTTGTTTATAATAGCCCCATACTAAAAACAACCCAAATTCCCATCAACTGCTGAATGGATAAAAAACTGTGATATTCCTATACAACAAAATGCTACCCAGTGCTTAAAAAAATAAAGAAATGAGTTATTAATAAATCCAACAGTGTGGCTGAATCTCAAAATAATTATGTTGAATGAAAGAAACCAAAAAAGTAGAAGACTAAAAAGTACATAGTGTTATGGTTCCTTTTGTATAAAACTCGAGAAAATGCAAATTAATCTAATAGTGACAGCGTATTCCCCGGGAACGAGAGGAACAGGGGGAGGAGAGAGGGATTACAAAGGAGCATAAGGAAACTTGTGGAGGAATTGAATGTGTCCATTATGTTGACTGCACAGATGGGGGACTTGTGCTGGTCGTCTGCAGTTTATGGCCTGCCAATTATACCTTAATAAAGCTGTTTACCCAAAGAAAGTCACTGTGAACCTTTTAGTGGCAAGAGTTTCCGTCCCCAGCCATTCTACTGAAACTTCTCCCAGCCAGAACACAATGGTCCCTTTCTTGCCAACTCTGGCTTTGAATCTGTCTCGACTTTCTTAACCTCTCATTGGCACTTGGCTTGATTGAATGTCTCTTCTTTCTAGAAAAGTGTTCTTCGCTTGACTGCTGGACAGCATATTCTTGGGTTTTCCCGCCTTCTCATTGGTTTCTCCTTTTCAGTCTCCTCTGCTGGCCCCAAAACTTCCCTGAGAACTCACTTGTTAGGGGGCCTCTGGCCTTGGTCTTCAGCCGCCTTTTATCGTTTACGCTTTCCTCTCCGTTTATCTCATCAAGCTTTGTGATTCAAAGTGTTGTCACCTGTGAGGGCCAACAGAATTTTCTGAGATGACAAATATTCTATAGGCCCAATGACCAGTATGGTGGCCGCTGGCCACATCTGGCTACTGACTATTTGAAATGGGACCATAGTGTGAATAAGGAACAGAATTTTAAGTTGTATTTATTTCCATTCATTTACATTTAAATAGCTACACTATATCATTTCTATTATGGAATATAGAAATATAGATTGCATATAAATATACTATAAATATCTATATTTATATTATTTATATTTATACCACTTGTATATGTGGTTGGGGGCTACTGTAGCAATCAACTTTAGTCTAGATCATTGTGTTTATAAACTGTGGGAGGTAACCCATGAGCTGGTCTTGACCTTTATTTTTTTCAAAATAAAATATCAAGGGGCATCACATATAGTAAGAGTTTGATTTTTTTCAAGACACTTTTATTTTGGTCCTGTGTCTCTGGGGACTAGGTTCCTCTAACAATGTGTGTGGATCACATGTGGTTTTGTAGGGAGGGTTGTTTTTTAGTTGCAGGCTACCGATTTAGATGCTTGTTGCTTATGTCATCAGCCGGGAGCTGAGATGCCAAGTCATGTTTATCTGTCTTCCCAGGATCCCCCTCACGTAATGTGAGGGACACCGCAAGTCTGTAAACCTGCTTTTTCCCCCCTCCAGTTATCCCTCATCTCAGCATAATGGCACCATCTATCTTCCAGTTGATGAGGGAGGGTCGGAGACCTTCATCCCCCTTTTCCCTGTCTCCTCCCTGTTTTACTGGGGCCCCACATTCAGTCTAGCAAGGTCTTTTGGCTCTGCTTCTGGAATGGATCCACTTAATTTCCGTTTCGATTTCCATAAACTTTAAGGCCCTGGCATCCCTAGCCTGGATCTCTATAACAGGTCCAAACTGGCCTCTCTTTCATTCTTTTTTTTTTTTTTTAATGTTTTAAATGTTTGTTTATATCTGAAGGAGAGAGAGACAGAGCATGAATGGGGAGGGGCAGAGAGAGAGGGAGACTCAGAATCTGAAGCAGGCTCCAGGCTCCGAGCTGTCAGCACAGAGCCCGACATAGGGCTTGAACTCACAAACCATGAGATCATGACCTGAGCCGCAGTCGGATGCCCAACTGACTGAGCCACCCAGGCGCCCCATCTTGCATTCTTATCTTTATAAAATCCACTCTCCACGTGGCAGTCAAAGGGATCTTTTAAAAACCGAAATCAGATGATGTTGTTTCCCTACTTGAAAGTCTCCAGTGGCTTTCCATTGCATCAAGAATATTCTCTCAACACCTCATACGGCCAGTAAGGCCCTGGCAAGCTGACCCTAGCACCCTACTCATCTTGGCCTTTCCATACCAGGAACACCCACTCCCTTGCTTGTTTCTCTGCAGGGCGTTTGCACATGTGTGATGACCCAGGCCCCCAGACTTCCCCTGAGCTGGCCTCTCTATTAATTTAGATCTCACATCAGATATCATTTCCTCAATGGGACAGCCTTTCTCTGACTAAATTAGTGTCCCCAACCCAAGTCTGAGTGATCTGTTTCGGAAGCAAATGAGATATATTGTTAGTTACGTAGAGAATTTTTCAGTAATATGAACAAGAGACATCAAAGTATTTTTGATTACAGATTCTTGAATCTTCTTTGAGAATTATCTGTAATCAGTAAAATCCTTCAGTGCAAGTTTCTGTATGGAGAATAAATATTGGTCTTGCTGTTTTTTTTAACTTAGCTGAGCACCTCATTATGCAAATTTAACGAACACTTTAAAAATATGTATAATACAGTCTATTAAGTTACAGGCGTAAATTACACTAGTATAAAATTTCAGAGATTTGTTGATGTTAATATATTATAAATACAAGTTATTTGTTGAAATTTCTAATCAGTAAGATTACTGCACATCATGATAGATTTTTTGAGAAAATTTGAATTTGATTTAAATTACCAAATTGCTTTTGTCTTAAAGAAGAAAGGTCGGTAGCTTAGGGTATATTATTCCTTATGATATTTAATCTTTATTTTTATAATGAACTTTATGAAAAATATGTTATAGAAATAGTGTAGGATAAATGATAGGATTTGTAATTCTGACCTTGGCAATAAAAGAAAAAGAAAAAGGAAATCTACACTGAAATGTTAAAGTTCATACAGCAGTCATTTGAGTAACAGTTTCCAAAAACAATGAAACTGAAACTGTGTGTCTCACATTACACTGTCTAAACCACATAGCAGGGGGCGAAATAGATGTGCACTTAATTCACAAAATGAAAATTGAAAATAAGTGTGAAAACTCGGCATTACTTTTTTAAATTTTTTTTAAAATGTTTTTATTTTTGAGACAGAAACAGAGCATGAGCAGGGGAGGGGCAGAGAGAGAGGGAGACACAGAATCCGAAGCAGGCTCCAGGCTCTGAGCTGTCACCACAGAGCCTGACGCGGGGCTTAAACTCACGGACTGGGAGATCATGACCTGAGCCGAACTCGGACGCTCAACTGACTGAGCCACCCAGGCGCCCCTTAAATTTTTTTAATGTTTATTTTTGAGAGAGAGAGAGACAGAACGCCAGCAGAGGTGGGCAGAGAGAGAGGGAGATCCAGAATCTGAAACAGGCTCCAGGCTCTGAGCTGTCAGCACAGAGCCTGACGCAGGGCTTGAACTCACGGACTGTGAGATCATGACCTGAGTTGAAGTCGGACGCTTAACCGACTGAGCCACCCAGGTGCCCCCAAAACTCGGCATTATTTTAGAAAACTCTTTAGATTAGATACAATAGTGCTCGCAAAGTTAAAATAGGGCCTCATTTTACTCATATGTGTTCCATTCTGCCCAAGGTCAGAAGTGGCAGGGATGAAAATGTTTTTATCCTTTGACCCCTTTCTGGGTAGCTCTCCAAAGAGAATAATCTAAATTGCAGATTCATGGGGCGCCTGGGTGGCGCAGTCGGTTAAGCGTCCGACTTCAGCCAGGTCACGATCTCGCGGTCCGTGAGTTCGAGCCCCGCGTCAGGCTCTGGGCTGATGGCTCGGAGCCTGGAGCCTGTTTCCGATTCTGTGTCTCCCTCTCTCTCTGCCCCTCTCCCGTTCATGCTCTGTCTCTCTCTGTCCCAAAAATAAATAAAAAAAAAAACGTTGGAAAAAAAAAAATAAAAAAAAAATAAATTGCAGATTCATGCGCCGACATGTTAGTTGTGGCTTTGTTTATAATTCTGGAAAGTCAGGCACCAACCAAACATCCAGTGATGGAGAAATTAAGCGGAGTGTAGAATATCCATATAATAAAGGATCATATAACCACTGAAGTTAATTGTTAGGAAGACTAATGTTGTGGGAGAAAGCTGACATAATGACATAATGCTAACTTGAAGAAAAGGACATATTTATACGGTGTGATCTCAATTAGGTAAAACACAGTTTTCATAGGAGAAAATATATTAGTGGTTCATTCTGAGGAGTAATTGTTGCTGGCTTATATTTTCTAAGTTGTTTAGGAAAATCATACAACTTTATAATAGCAAAAACATCACCAAAAAAAAAAAAAAAGAAAGAAATTTGGTGGCTAACAAAATCCTAAATGTTTAAGCTTATTGTGTTTTAGAGCTGGAGAGTGGTTGCAGAGATCACTTGGCCTGGGAGGCCATGACTAAGCGTTGTGGTTGGTAGGAGAATTTACGAGTGGTTCCTCACAAGGCCAAGTGGAGAGGAAGATTTCTCAGTGGTTTTGCTCTTGGTAAATTCCCGACGTACTTGGTTCTGTCATTCACTGACTGCTACTTGCTGGTCAGAAAGTTTGGCTGTCCGCTTCTTCTGTGACAAATATAAAATAGAAAGACAAGGTAATTATTACCTAATAAATGGGATTTTTGGAGCAGCCAAAAATTTTAAGTCATAAGGCAACAATGAAAGATTCCTGAAGGCCTCAAGTGGGAACTGTTCTACATTGTTCTTCGATCTTTGGGTGTCCATCTATGAATAGGATGTGAAATCATTTTAGTTGGTCTCCCTCTGCATTACCTTTTAAATGAAATTAGAATAGAACAGAAAAGGGGCGCCTGGGTGGCTCGGTCGGTTAAGCGTCCGACTTCGGCTCAGGTCACGATCTCACGGTATGTGAGTTCGAGCCCTGCGTGATCTCACGGTATGTGAGTTAGAGCCCCGTGTCGAGCCCTGTGCCGACAGTTCGCAGCCTGGGGCCTGCTTGGGGTTCTGTGTCTCCCTCTGTCTCTGCCCCTCCCCTGCTCACACTTTCTCTCTCTCTCTCTCTCTCTCTCAAAATAACAAGTAAACATTAAAAAAATGTTTAAAAAAAGAATAGAAAATATAGAGTGTATTATGTACATTAAGTATTCGTTCTTTAGATTTTTATTTCAGGTATGTGTCTGTATGTACTGGATTGTAAATATAAAATGTGTGTGGCTTTCAAAGAAAACTGTTCTGTAGTCAAAAAAGTCAAAAGACTCTTCTTTCTGAGATGTAGATCAGTGGTTCTCAGTGTGGAACCAGCAGCAGGTTACCTGGGAGCCTGTCAGAGATGCACATTCTCACCCCCCGCCCAGAACTACTGAGTCAGAAATTCTTGGGCCCAGCACTCTGTGGTTTAATAAGTCCCCTGGTGATTCTGATGAGGACTTACATTCGAGAACCGCTGTTCAAGCCTTGCTGTTCCGGGGGCGGTCCAGAGACCGACACTGGCATCAGCTGGCAGCCAGTGAGAGATACAGACTTTCAGACCCCAACCTGGGCCTACTAAGTCAGAACCCACAAGCTCTCTGGGTGATTCGTATGCTCATGGTAAAGGTTTCTTCAAGGTTGAGAAAGCTGATCTAAACCACATGTGCCTTTGGAGGCCAAATCAATAATGTCGGCGACTGAGAGCAGCCTGTGTTTTTCTCCCCCAAAGAGAGCGGCGGTGAGAAGGCATCACGATGTGAGGTTTAATTATGCTTCGTTGGTTTAAAAATGTCCTGGAGCGAACCAGCGAGGGTTAACCCATCCAACCAAACTCACCACCTACAGTTAACGGCAGTTGACCTCAATGACTTCAAGCAGATTTGAACCCCACGTTTTGGTAGAGCAAGCCTGCCAGATTAACTTCTTCTGCTCTCTTTTAGGAATTTATCCAGGAGCTGCTCTGTCGGATAAGAGGCATGAGAAAACTGAGTCCTCCGCAGAAGAAGACTGTATAATTCTAGCACAGGGTGGACCATCCCAGAGACGAAGAAGGGGTCCTGGGATTTGGGCTTCATGAAGACATTTATTAAAGACCAGTTGCCCTGATGAGAACCTTTTCTTTGGGGGAGGGGGTGTCTATTAGACATTTATTCAAGAGTGTTCCTTTTTTGTTTTAAAAGGTTTTGCTAGTGTAATATTTTAATAGCAAGGATATCACGACTCTGGTTTCAGCCCAACCAGGGGTATCAAACCAGGCAGACTTGGAAGAATGGGCTGGGCCAGGCACCGTTTTCTTTGAGAAATCAGAGGTTTAGGACCTAACTATACAGGGATGATGGTTTTCTTACAGCTAGTTTGGTAACACTTTTTCCTAAGTTGTACAACTGTCTCAGATGTCGAATTTCTTGTATATATCTCCACACGACTAAGTTAAAATGTAGATGTGAGTTTTATTTCACACCGATGGAATAAACTTGTGGTTTTCCTTTCACTGGAGGTCACAGTACCTGTGTGTTCAAGAGGTCACGAGACACTCTTCACGTGACCTGCTGCTGACCTTCAACATTCACTTCATGCACCAAAGTGAACGAAGTCAGTGTATCCGTTATTTTCATGAGCTACGCCACAAAAAGTCGAGTTGGTCAAGGGCTTAAATTCATGGACTTCATATTATTTCATTATTTGGGATGCTTTGCCAGGTCACATCCTTATTGCCTCGTTTGTGGTCTTTTAAAGTTTTATGAACCCTTAATTTGAAGAACTATTCAGATGTCTAGAGAAATGCCCATGCTGAGTGGTGTTTTGCAGTGGAAAAAGGAAGCACCGTGTAGCAATTAATTCTCTGCTTTCAACCAAATACTGTGTATTATTCTCTCCCCACGAAAGCAGGTTGTAAGGAAAGTTAGCAAATTGGGTATCATCCTCCTTAGAAGTAGATCTGGTCCCTTCCGTCCCTGGACAGCATTAGACCAGAGCAGGCGAACCGAGTGTTGAACACCGTAGAGGTGAGAAATCTTCACCTTCTCTCAAGAGAGTTGATCCAGGGGCATTTGCTCGTGTGGAAGGGGGGTGGAGATTGTGTTTTTGGTTGTCTTGTTGGCCTGTGGTGAGGATTCCGGCTCCGGGCCCTAATCGTGCACCCCGGGCTCCTTGCTTGGAGCTAGGCGTGGGGCACCAGCCCTGCCCCTCTCTGTTATATATCAGCTCCCTGGAGAAGGGTCGACATTCAGATGGATGTGGGCTGGGTAAAAGGTCAGAGTAGAAACTCTTCCTTCCCCCCAGGAGGCCTCCACCGCCTCCCCACAGAAACCCCACTTACTGTAAGATGTCTCTAGTTGGCCCTGTCCGAGGACAAGGGTCAAACATTTTATATCAAGGGTGCTCTGAACATATTTTATTTTTTAAAAGAACTATGTTTGTGAATTTTATGTATACTGGCAAGCTTTCGAAAACGTATTTAATTTTGTAATGTTTACCAATGATTTATTTACAAGCTATTTACTCAAATAAATGGAGCTGCTTACAACTCTGCGTACACATTTCATTGCAAAACACGTTAAAATGATCACTTTGTGAGGTGTTCTGCGGACAGGGGTACCAAGCACTTCCATCTGGCTTTTCGTTTTCGAGGTGTTTTCGGGCATCTGATCCTGGCTCTCTCCTGATGGAATCAGAGTTGCTGGAAAACACTCCTGGGCCGGGAAGGAAACAGATGAACTCTGTGTATTTGGTCCTGCCTGGACTCCATGCCAGCCCTCTCTCAGGCTATGTGCTTTGCATTTAACTAAAATTCCCTTTTCTCCATCTGATAGAAAGTCTCAAGAAAATTGGAAATCAATCAGATATTCCAATTATTGTTAGAATGCCGTGGACCCTATAAATGGGAAAATACCGAATTTGCAGGGTTTCCATGCAAATTGCAGGGTTTCCAGGCATCACTCATGCCTGACTGATGGGCTGGCTGGTTTAGATCCTGTCCTAAGTATGTCCAGACTTCTAGTATTTACCCCATCACAGAGTGTACCCACGGTATTATTACTGTCTAGTCACCTCTTTGTCTCTTCTGTTAGACTCTAGGATCCTTGAGATTGGGACTGAGTCTTAGAAATCAAGCACCCGCTCCTGAACTTGGCCCATCAAAGAGATCAATACGTGTTTGCTCACTGAATACATATGATACAAGATTCTTCGAGAAAACTCAACTGTTTCTTTCCTGGCTGGGAGAGTGGTTCTTAGGCCTGAATGTGCATTTGGATCACCTGGGAAGCTTTAAAAAGTTCTGACCAATTTCATCAGAATTTGAAGGAGCAGACCTTATGCATTTTTTTTTTTTTTACCCCCCAAACTCCTAGCTTGAGCACCAGCTGGCCCATTGGATCATTCTTGTGTAGACGAGCTTGACCTTACTGAGCTCAGCCAGCCATGTTTATGCTGTCACAGCATAAACTATTTCTCATTCTGTCTTCTGCTGGAGAGGAATTACAGCCCAGCACTAAGGGGGATGACTCCAAAGTATCCAGCTTCTAGTTCAGTACTTACCCGAGCATTGAGAAATCTGTTTATTTATCACTGTGCTAAGCACTTACATGCCTTATCTCAGTCCTGATATTTAGCTTTTTTTATTAAAAAACTTTTAATATTTATTTATTTTTGAAAGAGAGAGAGAGAGAGCACGAGTAGGGGAGGGGCAGAGAGACTGACACAGAATCGGAAGCAGGCTCCAGGTTCCGAGCTGTCATCACAGAGCCCGGCGCGGGGCTCGAACCCATGAGCCGTGAGATCATGACCGGAGCTGAAGTCATATGCTTAACTGACTGAGCCCCCTGGGTGCCCGGCCCTGATATTCATCTTATGAGATAGGTTGCATTATCCTCATTTTACAGAAGAGAAAATAAAAGACGCGTTGAACAGTTTACCGGAGGTCACATGTTTACCGGAGGGCTGCTGTCTGACTCTACGCCCCTCGACCATTAGGCTTTCCTGCCCCTTGCGGGGGGTTGCTCTCAGGTGCCCCACGGGAGCGAAAGCCGGGAGCTGCATGTAAAGCGAGCTGAGCCGCTGAGCCCCTGAGCTGAGGGGCGGGGAGTGGGAAACTGGTGGGAGCAGGTCCTCGGCCACGTTCGGGTTCTCCCTCCCTCCTGAGGACAAGGGCTTCCAGCTCCTGAGGGTCGGTCAGTGCAGCCAGACTCTGTGCTGCGCCTCTATTTCCAGGCTCCCCGGCCTTCTCCCCTGACAAAAATCTCCTGGACTTGGCCTTGGCAGCTCAGCACGGAGTACTTCCCATCAGTTCCCAGAGGAGGCCAAATCGGGAGAAAGAACAGTTCGAGGACAGTGCTTTTCCATTCCCGTAACACACAGATACCTGAGTTCCATTTACTATCTAAAGTCCCCATAAAAGACGATGTGCTGTGCAGAATCACTACCAACAGTCGACGGACACGTGATGACATGGGCTCTTTCTAAGAAGGGGCACAGTGGTTGGAAACATGAGCTGATTTTGAGCCATGACTACCATGTCCGCAAGGACACTGACCGAAGGGGCAACCGCCGAGAGCAGCCAGGCTGGCCCAGGCACTTGGGCCACCGCTCGGGGAAGCAGGTAGGAGAGCCTCGGAGATGGCCCCTTCCCCTTTCATGCCGCAGGCGAGACTGCCGGTGGGGGCCAGAAATTCGCCCCATGGCTCGGTGCTTAGTTCGGCTCCCACCCAGCCCGCTGAGACGGTGTTTGCCACTCTTCCTGCTGTCCCTCCAGTGTCGTTCAGCGAGACGCCTGGGCCCTGAGCCAGCCTCCAATGTGACCGACAGCTTGGGGAAAGGCAGGCCCCACAGCCGAGGGGACACATCTCTATTCTCACATCGTTTTGGCTTCTGAGTCAAAGGCCTGGGGATTCCCTCTTCTTCTCAGGGAAACTTCCGTGAGTGACGCCGCTTTGAAGGTGCTGTCTCCGCACCCCCACCCTCATTGTCTCCTCCTTTTCCCCTGTCTTTGGTCACTAGACTCAGGGCCCTCTAATGGCATAAATGGCCTAAGGGGGCCTGTAGATGTAGTACTAAGTAGACGCCGCCCCAGGAACAAGGTGTCAGGGAGGCGGGAACCCCTGGTCCGTGGTCGATCTAAAAAAAGAAAAAAAGAATTCAATGTATTTGGCGATTAGAACTTTGTGAAAGCCATTTTCAAACCGGACACAGCTAGGAAGACCAGTAGTTTCCCTCCACTGTTTTCCTCTTCTTGAATTTACTACCCCCAACGATCTTGCACAGTTACTACCAAGAACGAGTGCCGTTTCCTTTGGGATTTGGGATATCACTTACTGTGTGTTTGTAATTTGCCTGTGAAAAAATGGGTTGCTTCTCACAGTTCTCTCTGAGTGAGACCTATCCAGACTTCACGAAGTTCCTTCTGCCCCTATTCAGACACAACTGCCGGAAATGTTTCACTTTCTCAGTGTTCTCACGCCACCGTGGTGTCTCTTGACCGGGGATGAATTGTTTGTATAAGACTGGATCGCTCACCACTTTTCTTGGCTCTGCGGGTGTTCCCACACAACATGGCGGACAGGCATTTCAATAGAATACTGGTATCAAACCAACTACAGAGTAGGTTCTGGAAATCTGGTTTTTTGGTGCTTTCATTGGATCCATTGGATAAATCCGACCAGATTTATCTCTGGTACAGTTTTCCTTTGGCTTGTGGCTCTTTAATTAGAGTGTTGACTCTGCTGGATGGCCTTCTTTGGGCCGACCTTGTTCTGATAGATTCTAGGGGTAGGTAGTCCTAACAAGGATATGAGGGTAAAGAAAAGTGCATTTTTCACACCACGGCTGTATAGACTTGATCTCATTTATATGCATATTTTTAATCCAGTGTTATCGTTGTTGGAAGACAGTTCTACGCAGGTCTCTTACGTTCCTGCAGGTCTTAATTAACGTGAGGATTGGAAGCTAGAGATCAAGTTCCTCCCTCCAGAGCAAAGAGCAGGCAGGCTTCTGCCTGTTATAAAGGATGTTTCAGTGCAGAGTTTTCTCTCCTACGATGCCACCCACGGCATGTACAATGTCATCTAGTCTTCTTTACAAACCCCTGGGGGAATTGGCTCTGGAGAAATTGACACCAAAAAGTGTTGCTCCTCTGGCTACTGCCGTTGCTGTGAGTAACAAACCATCTCTTCTCTCTGACCCCGCAGTGTTATGTCTGGTGCCTTCATGAAACTGTGGCGGGCCAACCTGCCAGCCACAGGAGGCTCAAACCGGAGCCCCTACGCGAGTGTAGACGATGGCCATTCCTCTCGGTCTCTTTCAGTATGACTTGTATCATTTTTATAACTAGTAGATACCTTCCTAGGTTTAGACCCTAATTTGAGGAATCATTTTCAACTAGGTAGGGTCAGAAGTGTCTTTTAAAGAGATTTCATGCCTGCAAATGGCTGTTCTGTAGTTTACTTTCACAAGAGCCACTTTCTCTCTTCCTCCCTGTTAGCAACAAAAAGGGAACGCTGTCTGGTGGAGGGCAGGGAAAACGGGCCGATGGAAGAGAGGGGCACACCTGCTTCCCAGCAAAAGGGCACCGTGTAGTGACATGGAGACGGCCAGCAAACGACCGTTCTTGCCTCAAATCTCTCTCTTAAATATGAGCCTAAATAATCTGAGCAGCACATTATCGCTGGCTATTTTGAAGTTCCCAGATTAAACTCCCAAAGCAGTTTTGTGACCATAATTTATTTGCGTATCACAGTCCACCCAGTCGTCTATGAAACTAAAAATAGGAAATGAGCCCATGGAGTATCTGGTGCTACCAGATTGGCTCTTGTCCGTTCGCAGGGTGGTTCATAGAAAGTGCGATCCGACACACCCTTCTGGGTCACGAGTTGCCTGAGAGGAAGTGATTTACTATCGGGTGTTTCTATTGTTAGTAGCAGGAAAATGTTCCCTTGCTGTCGATTAGATTCGTAAAAGGGGACATTACTGACAAAGCCCCCTTTCTGATCGCTTGTGGATACAGAGAGAGATAGGAACATTCATCCTTTTAAAAAAATTTTTTTTAATGTTTTCTTTATTTTTTGAGAGAGAGAGAGACAGAGTGCGAGTGAGGGAGGGGCAGAGAGAGGGAGACACAGAATCCGAAGCAGGTTCCAGGCTCCGAGCTGTCAGCACAGAGCCCGACGTGGGGCTCGAACCCACGAACTGTGAGATCATCACCTGAGCCGAAGTCAGACGCTTAACCGACTGAGCCACCCAGGCACCCCAGATCATTAATCTTTAAAAAATATTTTTATGGCACTTAACACGGAACCTCACTCTTTTTAGCGGTAATCCCAACAGGGGGACCCAAAATGTACAATCTATAGTGTAGGTATGCATCATTTCAAAAGCATACCCCAAAGCCCTAGAGAATTACCTCTTTCTGAAATTGGTGATGGGTGAGAAGTTAAATAAAACCTCCCAAACTTGGGGGGAAAAAGCATAGTTTTTTTTTTTCACTCTTGAATCTTATTTTCTGTTCCAAACATGTGTGCAGAGAACTCCCTGCCAATGTCTTTAAGCTAAGAGTTCCTATTGCTACAGCTCATGTAGGCTTAGGAGGTCCTCAAGACCTCCGAAACTTTGCAGGAGAGAGAGAGAGAGAGAGAGAGCAGGAGAGAGAGAGCCACACACAGAGCAACAAAGAGAGATCATGTGCCAGAGAGAGTGCCAGAAACTGGAAGGACACGGAAAGTGGCAGAGAGGCATGAACAGTTTGGAGAGAAGAGGGTCTGTGCTATCACTGGGTTCTCAAAATGTCCATACCTAGAACTGGTGAAGAACCTGGAAGTCTGGAGGCCACAGCCACGCAGGAAGCTGGTGTCCCAGAATAGCCGGTGGCAAGCCCAGCCTCCCCTCCTTGGCCTCGTTTCCCGATCTCCTGGATGGGGATCCAATCCAATCTCCTTCCTGGATTCCCCTGCCTGGATTTCCCAATCCCTTTCCTCCCCCTCATGCTCAGATGCTCCACTTTGCTGAATTCCTTCATGGATGATAGAATCTCCCAGAGATGATAGAATCTCCCAGCCCGCCTGGCAGAGACGCCTGGAAGGGGGCTGGTCCCGTACCCCCTCGTGCGCATGCACCGGCTTGTTCAGGAGGTAGATTCCAGGTGTCTTTCCTCCTCTGCTTTCCGGGATTGGTTCCGTGCATGGATTCCCTTGATCACAAGCCTTTCGAGTAGATTCACCTCCAACATGCCCAGCTTCACAGTCTATTTCTCTTCTCTCTCTCTCTCTCTTTTTTTTTTTTGGCAATTTTATTTTCTATGGTAAAATATACGTAACACAAAATGTAACATTTTAGCCATTTTCAAGCATACAGTTCTGTAGCATTAAGTACATTCACATTATTATGCAACCATCAGTTACCATCCGTCTCCATAACTTTTCCAACTTCTCCAACTGAAACTCTCTGCCCATTAAATGGTAACTCCCCGTTCACCCTCCCCTCAACCCAAGGTCACCACCAAAGTAGTTTCTGTCGCTCTGAGACTGACCGCTCCAGGTCCAACCTGTAAGCGGGATCTCATATTTGTCCTTCTCCGTCTGGCTTCTTTCACTGGGCATAATAGCTTCAAGATTCACCCATGCTGTGGGGCGCACGGGTGGCTCAGTAGGTTAAGCATCCGGCTCTTGATTTCGGCTCAGGTCACGATCTCATGGTTTGTGAGTTCGAGCCCCACGTCGGGCTCTGCGCTATGTCAGCATGGAGCCTGCTTGGAATTCTCTCTCCCTCTCTCTCTGCCTCTGCCCCACTCGTGCTCTCTCTTTCTCTCTCTCTCTCAAAATAAAGAAATAAGCAAAAAAATTCATGCGTATAAAAAAAGATTCACCCACGTTGTCGGAATTTTTTTCCCCTCTTTCAGGTTCAGTCTATTTCAACTGATGATGCCATTGCCTAAGCAGCACACCCTGTGTTGTGAAAGGGCACCTGCAGGAAAATCTTTCCACACCTTAACCCCTGCTCCCACTCACTTCTGCAATCTTGTTTAGGTGATCAAGCAAATTGAGACAAGCATGTGAATACTGGTGAACAGTCCCGGGGGGGAGGGGGGAGGAAAAGAAGGTAAGAACAGTGACTTGCCCCTTGACAAACCACTTCTTCTGTGCATCGTTGTGTTGTTTCATAGGTGTGCAAAGGAAGAAAGCTCTTGTGTTATATTTGGGCCGGGAATTTAAATTCTATAAAATATTTGATACCTTCTAAGAGGAAGTAAGCTCTTAACTGTTTCTGCTCATGTATTATCATGAGTCTCATTTAATCCAAAGCACTGTTCCATCATTTATGATCTTAATATGGCAGAAATACTAAAGGTACGTCTTCTTTTTAAACTTGTTTTTTAAAGTTTATTTATTATTGAGAAAGAGAGAGAGCGCACCAGCTGGGGAGAGGCGCAGAGAGAGGGAGACCCAGAATCCGAAGCAGGGTCCAGGCTCTGAGCCATCAGCACAGGGCCCGATGTGGGGCTCGAACTCATGAACTGTGAGATCATGACCTGGGCCGAAGTCAGACACTTAACTGACTGAGCCACCCAGGTGCCCCAAGGTACTTCTTAATGCCACTACACAGATCAGTTGCATATGTGACGTTAGCAGCAGAAATTGCCCCGTCTAAGTGCTTGCTCACCCTTCTACCGCCTGCGATTCAGAATGCCTCATCCACCCGTATTATGAACCAGAAAAAGCCGTGTCTCTAATGAGCCCCAGAGCCAGAAGGCAGAGGCCCTGAAAGAGCTGGAACTCCCCCTGTGACCAACAGTAAGTATCAAACTTCGTGTTCATTCAGTGATGATTGTCCAGGGAAAAACAAGCGGAAATAAAGGGGCTTTCAAATCATAACCAGTAATCAACCCAATATCTCCCTCAGGTACTAACTTCATTACAAGGGAGTCATAATTTTTGTGTTGTCAGTTTTTGCAAAAGTCCTTGGAGGTTATTCATGGACAATCAGCAAAGTCTATGTTAATGTCTGCTGTGGATTAGGGAAGGATGTTTTGTGACCAACTTTTCAGACGCTTCTATTGAATTGGCCGAGATTGCAGGTTTCATTGGGTTCCACTCAAGGCTCCATAAAAGCTTTCAAATTACCTGCCAGTGTCAGAGTGAACCGTCTCCTCAAGAAGGTGGGCGAAGCTTGCCCACCATACCACATATCAGGCTTTTAAGATAATGCTATGGCTCCCTCTGTCCTCCTCCTGAATGGTGACCCGGAGGCTATGTGTCCCGTGTTTTGAAAGAAAGAATCCTCTAGGGAACAGGCTTAGAGTTGGTAGAGTTGGTGGTGTTAGCAGGCACCAGCCAGTGAGGATTCAGCTGCCATGGGAGGTCTCGTGCCCCGCCCTCCTTCCTCTGGAATACTGCAGTCCCCCCCACCACATCAGTGCTGGGGACCCCGTGATTGGACATCCACTCTCCCTCAACGTTGCCCACACATACCCCTGGTAGGAGCCTTAAACTGTAATCATCTTTGCTTTCGTCCAATTCCTTATTGAAGGGGAGGGTCTGGGTACGTGAGGCTGGGAGGGCTAGTTAAAGGTGGGGAATGGGGACCACCAATGGCCATTGAATGTCAGTTGTCTGCACCAGCCCTGTGATGTGAGCAGTATGATGTCCCATTTACAATTAGGAGCCAGGCTGAGAGAACGTCAAACTCTTTGCCAAAAGACGGACCAGGATAGGCAATATAAACTGATACCATACTTTAGGAGGGCAACTTAGAAATATTTATTAAGGGGCCCCTGGGTGGCTCAGTCAGTTGAGTGTCCGACCCTCGATTTTGGCGCAGTTCGTGATCCCAGGGTGGTGAGATCGAACCTTGCAACCAGACTCCGTGCTGAGCTTGGAGCCTGCTTAGGATTCTCCCTGTCCCTCCCCCTCTGCCCCTCCCCCTCCCTCTCTCCTGCTTTCTCTCTCTCTCTCTCAAAAAGAGAATAGAAATATTGATTAAAATATAAAACGTTAATATTTTTTGCTTCAATAGTTATATTTTTAAAAATGTAACTAATACTTGTACAAATATACCCACACAGTTTCTTTGTGACAGTGTTTTTGTAATAGAGAAAAATGGAAACCAACCCATGCCTGTCAAACATATAGTTTTAAGAAGAGTGATACACCAACAGGGTGTTGGTTACCAAGAGAACAGAGGAAATTATAGCAAAGGATTTAATATAATCTTATTTTTTATTAATTTTTTAATGCTTATTTATTTTTGAGAGAGAGAAAGAGAGAGAGAGAAAGAGAGACAGAGCATGAATAGGGGAGGGGCAGAGAGCGAGGGAGACACAGAATCCCAAGCAGGCTCCAGGCTCTGAACTGTCAGTACAGAGCCCCATGCGGGGCTCGAACTCGTGAGCTGTGAGATCATGACCTGAGCTGCAGTCGGATGCTCAACTGACTGAGCCACCCAGGCGCCCCAATGTAATCCCATTTTTTATGCAAATCCCATATACATAAGATTATATACATTTTAAAAAGTGGAAGAATACTTTGTCATCAATAGTTATCTTGGGGTAAGCATATAGGGTCAGGTGTGGGGGAGACCACTTACGGTTGATTACATTTCTGTAGCATTGAGTATTGAGTATTGAGTATTGAGTATTGAGTATTGAGTAAGACATCGTTGTGCAAGGTGCCTCACCCAGTGCCCCTGGGAACCTCGTACCTGTGTTCGGGGCTGGCCAAGCATGGTCCGCACTGCCTAGACTGTGTGCTTGGGCCCGGGGGACTGCACAGAGGGTCTGGAAGTTTCCAACAGGCCCTGGCCGAGAAGGTTTAGCCAGAGGCATTTTTCTTCTGAGAGAAGAGGCCGATGGTCAATTGGAACCCAGTTTCCTGATCCCCAAAGGGCGTCTGTGGGGAATGTGACAAAACAGGACGAAAATTGCATCCAGCTCCAGCGGGAAAGTTTAGGGCAGACCCCGAGAGTGCAGGGGTAAAACTTATCCCTAAAGACGTGGTGAAGAATTGGGGGGAGGGGGAGGGGTTTGTGTTTTCCCCCAGAATGGTCCCAGAGCAATGGTGGCTGGAGCGGGCCCAAGATGGCTCTTCCATTGTTCATCTCGGATAACTCCGGGCAGCGTGCCTCCGGCGCCTGCGTGTTCTGCCCGTCCAGCGCCCACGGCTACATGCTTTTACCCAGGGGCACTGTCATTGCTGCCAAACCCGCCCCGAGCAAGTGATGGTGACATCAGCTACCTTTCAGTGAGTCCCCTCTATGCGGATGCATTTGGATACGAGCTGTACTTGCCTCACGAAGCTGTGGTGGGTCCCGTTACCTAGATAAGGAAACTGAGGCTTGGAGAGGTTAAATAGCCTGAGGCCACACAGCCAGTGGATGGGAAAGATTCCATTTCAAGGTTGGCCGTCTGAGTACAAAGCCAATTCTGCCCAACTGTGTGTAGTTTGTAGTTACAAATTGAACCGAGTTTCCAAGTTGGACGGTCCTCTGAGCTAGGAAGTGGGGGCCATCATGTCCTTTGGCTCCTGTCTTGTGATACAGGCCTCTCCAAAGTATGGGCATCTCTCAGCATTGACAATAAAAGCTAGCGAAACGAAGCATATATTGAGGGAGGCCCCGGGCGCTAGATTAAGCAGTCTGTGATTCTCGTTTGTTCATCTGAACATTTCCTTCCCGAGATACTTCACACGAGGCAAATACGGCAGGGGAGGGCCTGGCTCAGAAAAACACCCTAGTGGCTGTGAGACAGAAAGCTGCAAGGGAGCGGGTGCAGAAGGGTCTGGTCTTTATTGTGATTCTCCTGTGGGCATCAGGTGGGCTCTGGGAGGTCGACAGAGTGAGAAGAACATTCGGATCTGTCACAACCCAGGCCGGTGTCCCTGGGCAAGTGATTCTGCCCAGGCAAGAAAGGAGCAAACGAGCAATTGATGCCAAAAAGTCCAGCCCCGGATAAACACCTGCAGCAGCAATGTAGTATGTTCATCAGATTGGAAGCTCGAGACGCTGCCCAGATGCGGTGCCTCTCACCCCCTCCCCCAACAGCACTGGGCTGGGAATCAGGCCTGAACGCTGCTCACTCTCTGTGATTTTCAGCACTGCCCTAAGGCCCGTCCCTTGCTTCCTTTATAAAGTGGGGAAATTACAGCATTAGATTTTGCATGTGTGTTAAGCCCTGTGTGCAGACACAAAGTACCTTGTTACTATTCTGTGATTAGGAAAACGCTGCACGTAGCTGCTTAGAATACTTTTCTTGCTCATTTCTGATTTAAAAAAAATAATGATCACTACCCTTAAGACCTTTGTGTTTTCTCTTCCCTTTTGCTTCTTGGTCGGTTCCCGTGGTCCGTCTGATTCTGCCAAACCACAGTCGGGTGAAGCCGGGGGGAGCTCAATGGAGTTGAGGGTGCGTGGTAAGTCTTCAAGGCCATCTCTAGGAGTAACCCTGGAGCACCTGCCCATGAGGGACAAGCATCTGTACCCCAGAAATCTCAGGCTCTCGAATTCTGTAGTTAGATGCTCAGAGGAGTGGAAGATACTAGAGTTTCGATCCTTGTTGTCTGCATATTAGACTTTCTACTTTTTGAAAAATGTTTTTAATGTTTATTATCTACTTTTGAGAGAGAGAGAGAGAGAGCAGGGGAGATGCAGAGAGAGATGGAGACACAGAATCCAAAGCAGGCTCCAGGCTCTGAGCTGTCAGCACAGAGCCTGACACAGGGCTCGAACCCACGATCCATGACATCATGACTCGAGTCGAAGTTGGACGCTTAAACCAGCTGAGCCACCCGGGCGCCCCCAGACTTTCTACTTTTATTATTCAAATGTATTTGTATTATTTCTCCCTCTTGGGGTCACATTTGGCCAGTGTATGAAGGCGGCAAGCTGAGCAAGAATCCTCAATCCAAAAGCCATCCCGGTGGGCCAAATTACAGGTGGGAAATGGCCCTCCGTATACCCGAGTTCAAAGAAGGAGAGCTTCATCTAGCGAGGCACACCTGTGTTCCCCCAGCATTTCTCGGGGCCAGTGTTCTCAAATCAAGGACAAGGTTACGGAATATCATCTTTAATTACACCTGCAGTCAGCCCCTCTAGGGCTCTGTGCTGTGTTCACCTCTTGAATTATATACTCCAATTAGCAGAGACCTCCCTCTGGCCTCAAGGTTTCATTTGTAGGTCTCTCCTGTCTCTGGCAGCTCCAGTTTCTGGAAGCATCATCTGTAGGATTTCTTTCCTGCTGCCTCAGCTTGCGTTCTTCCTTCTCCCAGCGACCTGTGGCTGTGAGCCAGCTAAGGGCAGAGGCTGCTCTCTCGTAACCCCCCTCCGCCTGCCCCCCACCCCCCCTGCTGGCTGTCTCTCCTGGCTCTTCCCTGAACTGGTCTCCACCTGTCCACAGTATTTTAATGAAGATGTTGCCCAGCATTTCCAGAAGGAAGCAACGTTCCCTTTTTTAGCCAGAAAGTCTCAGGGGGAAAAGCATTTTTAGGAGAAGAAGAGCCTCCTTAATCAAACATGGACCCTGCTGACTTTTCCTCCTAAAACCAGAAAAATCCAGTTGATTTTTAAAATCTTCATCGCTCGATGAATCATTGGAAAAGAAGACAGAAAATAGGGAGTTTTCTTTCACGTGACCCACATATTAACCCTAAAAGGCTTTGGCTTCCTGGAATATCTATCAGGAAGGTCAACAGTAATTTTTTTAAAAAAACCGTTAAAAATAAATTATTTCTGGTGTACAGAAAAATCTAGGGAGTGATATCACAATACTGATTGCTCTATCGCACTCTATTATCTATCTATGTATCTACTTGTCATTCCAGATTATATCGAAGCCCTGGCTGACCCCTGCCTCTCCATCTGTATAGGCAGCTTTTAACGTGAATTTGAGATTTGTCCTTCCCATGAGGTTCTTCATAATTCCACTACTTATGGAAGTTCCACAAATGCGACTACGTGAAGAACTTCATGTCAATAGGATCACACTCCATTTCTCTATCTGCCACGTGCTTTTTACACGTGAGAATTTCCTGTCTTAATGCTCGTGGCCACCACATTTATTCTAAGGCAGGCGTCCATTTGCTCGCGGATTTAGGTCAGCTCTGACTTCTAGTGATTACGAACAATGCGATGATGGCCGATGGGCAGGTCGCAAGCGTGGATCTGTATGTGTGATAATGTCCACAGGTGAGATGATCAGACAAGTTTGGAAAACTCCAGGGCAAACTTTTCAAACGTTTTCTGGAAAGGGCCAGACCATACATATTTTAAGCTCTGTGGGCCACAGAGGTTTTTTTTTTTCTTTAAGTTTATTTATTTATTTTGAGACAGAGAGAGAGAGAGCAGAGGAGGGGCAGAGGGAGAGACTCTCCAGCAGGCTCCGTGCTATCAGCACAGAGCCTGACATGGGGCTCAGACTCACAAACTGTGAGATCATGACCTGAGCCGAAACCAAGAGTCAGACAACCGACTGAGCCAGCCAGGCACCCCTGCGGGCCACAGAGCTTTTGACAGACTCTGCCCTTCATCTCTCCCTACCGCCCCCTTCTTTCCAACCTTGTAAAAACGTAAAAACCATTTCTAACTCGAGAGCTGTGCCCGCTGGATTTGGCCATCTTGTCGGCATCGTGCCCGGCCCTGGCCTGAGGACTGCTGGGAAGAAGGTTCTCTGTGCCTCTGCACTTACTAGATATCATCAAATGTGCTTCTGGAGAAGCACAGAAGCTGTCACCTCCCCTTTCTGCCTGATAGTCCAGGATGACTGATTTCCTCCCTCCCTCCCTTCTTTCCTTCCTTCCTTTTGACATGTTGCTTGCACAAACCTTTATCGTTTCTTTACGTACGGAACTTCCTGCCTGCGCTCAGATGTGTATCGCGTATATCTGAAGAATTCTATAGAGTTCTAATAGAGGGAGGCTTACCCCACTTCCAGAAACCCGACTGTGGCCTGGGCAGGGGGGCAGCCTGGGAACTGTCTTGTGCCTCTAGGGGGCGGAGCTCCAGCGCAGATGCTGTTATGGGGACAAATGGGAGACGAGGTGCTCGTTGGAAAGGTAACCATAAATGCGCGCGAACTACTTGGCATAGTAATGGTGCAAGCTGATTAAGGCTTTTGATTTTTACGACACTCTGGGGGGTGGAGAACATATGGGGAACGGAGGTAATCCTGGAAGACAAAGAAAATATTAACACACAACAGTCTTGAAAATATAGAAGTGTGACAGGTCTCGAGGGGCTGAGTACGAGATCCATCTTTATGATGACAATGTCTGTAAGGAGCTCCGAGAAAACGAGGAAATCCCTGGCCGTAGGCAGTGGGGCTTCGAACAAGCTCACAGCAGTCACCCTGGACACGTTTTAAAGTTAGAGTTACAATGTTAGAGGAATGGGTTGGCTCTGCTGAATCTGCGAAGAAAGGATTTTGTTCTCAGAAAGTCTGTTGGCCCGGATAAAACCTGGCATCCCGGGAGACCGGGGAAATTCTAAATGGCCCTGTGGCCCTACAGGTGCGGCGTCATCTGGCTTTGGGAAGGACGTGGGAAGAGAAGTGGTAGGCGTGGAGGGTTCCGGAAGGCGGAGACGGTGGCGGCCGAGCTCTCTGCAACCCCGCCCCCCCCCGGGGGGCGTAAGAGCAAAGGGAAAGTCACCGGGGGCAACCGGAGGAGCCCCACGAAACCAGCAGTTTGCCGTCTGCGTGGACAGGGAGGACACTGGAGCGAGTCCCAGGCACGGCCAGGAGAGGCGCTGTTTGCCAGTTTCCCAGCTGGCGTGTCCACACTCTCCCATCCCGCACGCCCGCCCCGGACGCTGGCTCACGAGCACACACTGTGCGTAGCTGGGCCCGCATTCCGCACTCCCCTCCCCTCTCTGGCCACTTTTCAGTCCCCTAACCCCCAGGGAGGCACCAGCTCGGCGGCGCTCCTCCGAGGTGACACCAGGCCTCCTGTGAAGATGCCACACACCTGTCCAAAGGCCCATGTCTTGCTCCGGGGTAGGTCAGGCAGTTCCCTCCCTGCCTCTGAGATCACACGGTGGCCTGCTCGGCGGTGCTTGGGGACACCCCACACAGGCTCTGTGTCGCCGGGGACAGCAGCCTGGGACACCGGGGACCGACAGCAGCCACAACGCCTGTTCGCTTTCCTGCTCGTGTGTCTCCTAAGAGATGGGCCGACTGATGGGAAAGAGCTTCTTCCCTCTGTCTCCATGCCAACAGCGGGCGTACAGGTGCTGTCTTCCTCTGTCCTCCCCAAGCCACCTGCCAGGACAGCCCCGGTGGCGGCGTATTGATTACCCCCTCGAACTGACTCTCAGTGACCTCAGGCCACCCTGTCTTTATTCTTTTCCAGCTGAAGCTGAGCGCCTTCTTTTAGTGTCCCATTTTGCAAGGTCTGAAAGAAAAGAAATAGATGCCTGACATCGGTAAGAAATATGCCCTTGGAATTTAATAACGGGTATCAGCGTGGCATTCTAGTGTTTAAAACGTGTTTTCATTTGGTATTCACATCAACTCTATCGAGTAGGTGAGGCAAGCAGGATTATTCGGAAAAAAAAAATTTTTGTATTGTTGCTTTGTAGATGAGGGATTTAAAGCTCGAGGAGAATTTCTGAAGAGGTGTTAGGCCTTCCCAGAAATTTCTGAACTTCCCAGAGCCGGTCCAGGATGGATCTGGGGCTCAGATCTAGATCTTCAACGCTTAATCCTGTGATTTTCAAATAACGTTTCAGTCAGGGCCCTTTGGAGAAACAGAACCAAGGACACATAAATACACGTGTGCGTGTATCTGTATATGCATAGGTGTCTATGTGTATGTCTATGTGTATGTGTATTTTGACGTGTGTGTGTGTGTGTGTGTATAATTTATCATTTTAAGGAATTTATTTATGTGTTGTAGAGGCTGGCAAGTTCAAAACCTGTTGGACAGAATGCCAGGCTGGGAACCCAAGCAAGAGTTAGTGCTGTAGCTTTGAGGCAGAACCTCTCTTCTCTGGGAAACTTCAGCATTTTTTGTTTAAAACCTTTTTTTAAATGTTTATTTATTTTTGAGAGAGGGAGGGAGACACAGCGTGAGCAGGGGAAGGGCAGAGGGAGAGAGAAACACAGACTCTGAAGCGGGCTCCAGGCTCCAAGCTGCCAGCACAGAGCCCGATGTGGGACTCGAACCCACAAACGGTGAGATCATGACCTGAGCCGAAGTTGGACGCTTAACCGACTGAGCCACCCCGGGGGCTCCAGTATGACATTTAAATAATTGATGAAATACTACCTTATGGAGGAGAATCCCCCCAAAAGAATCAAAAGTAAGTTTAATACATTAGTTCGCTAGGGCTGCTGCAAACTGGATGCCTTAAACAGAAACTTATTCTCTCTTACTTAGTTCATTAGGCCAGAAGGCCAAGATCAAGGTGTTGGCAATGTTGGTTTCTCCTGAGGCGTGTGAAGGAGAATATTTCCTAGCTTCTGGGAGCCCAAGGTGTCCCGTAGCTTGTAGATGGCCGTCTTCTCCCCGTGTGTCTACATTGTCATTGTCTTCTTTCTATGTCTGTCTGTCTCTGTGTCCAAATTTCCCCTTCTTAGAAGAATACCAGTCATATTGGATTAGGGCCGACCCTAACGACTTTACCATACCTTGACCTTCTGCAAATATGCTATTTCCAAATACGGTCATATACACAGGTATGGGGTCGGGGCTAGGACTTCAAAATCTTTTAAGGGAGACACAGTTCAACCCACAGCACCCATCTTTCGTACTGGGCTTGTCGAACTGTAAGCTGTGTTTACGCTCTGCTCCTGAGGCAGTGCCCTGTAGCTGAAAAACAAATTGCCAATTCCAAACTTCACTGTGGTATATGCCCACGGCCCCCAGCCAGACTGATGTTGGGGGCCACAGTGCTGTTATTTTAACATTTACTGCGGTTATCATTTAGCATCTTTTTTTTCTTTAATTCAGCATCTTTTTTATAGCTTATCTGTTTATCTTTAGCTCGTGTAGTTGGTGGTGTTAGTGCTGAAGGATGGGTTGGAATGAAAAATAGGAACAAAAAGCTATGACGAGGGCCGAGCACACAGGATACACGATGCTATTAGCTTCGGAAGGAAGAGAGCTCGCTGAAATACTAGAGATAATGCCAGATAATTTCTTAAAGCCTTACTACACGGTTGTTGATTTACATGCTGTGACCAGTTATATCTCCCACTTTACACTTATTCCCATGTAAGAATTAGTTTTGGTTGTTCAAGGCCTTCGGGCTGAATTCCTCCCAGGGAATGCTACCGCCGTGTATATGTGTAACACCGTGTACTCTTCCTACCCTTTTCACGAGTAGCGCCTAATCGGTACAGATGTCATATCACAAGATATCACCCTGAAGTATAGGGAAGGTGATTGTCCCCATTTTTTTTACAGGTGCAGTGACTGTGATACAGAGTAATGGGAGGCAGAGCCTGGCGATCCCATCCTGGACTCATTCCGTGGCCACAGGTGGAAGATCATGATAGGAGACACTATCACACCACTGGGTTCCCTAACCTTAACCCTAACCCTAACCCTAACGAGGAACTGGTTCTAAAGCCCTTGAGGAAGACGGAAACATTCTTACTGATGGAAAAAGATGAAATTGCCCAGTGTTGAGTCATTCCGCTGACTACTATTTCTCCTTGAAGTGGAAATCAAATGTTTGACTAGTGGACCATCCTGAGGTCTCCTCCTTTCAAAAGTGATTGGCCAGGGGCGCCTGGGTGGCTCAGTCGGTTGAGCGTCCGACTTCAGCTCCGGTCACGATCTCACAGTCCGTGGGTTCGAGCCGCGCATCGGGCTCTGTGCTGACGGCTCGGAGCCTGGAGCCTGCTTCGGATTCTGTGTCTCCCTCTCTTTCTGCCCCATCCCCACTCATGCTCTGTCTCTCTCTGTCTTAAAGAAAAAAAAGTGATTGGCTGAACATCAACTGCCTGATTGAAGCCAGTCTTGCTGTTAACTGAAGATCTTAGCTGGACGGGGCCAATCACTCCAGTTGGAAATAGTTCCTGGTCTAGCTGCTCCGGGCACTCCAGTCTCACACAAATATCTATCTTGTCATCATCTTCCTTCAGACGAGATCAGACACTTTCCCCTCTTGCTGCACCTGTCTGGAGGGAACTATGCAACGTTAGGGCCTTAGATGCTCTTGGGCACAGACAGACTTGCTGACCTGTCAAGAAACGGGAAGCAGGGGGTTGCCGAGCAAGTCCAATCGAGAGCCTGTCACATGCAGGAAGTTCTGCTGGCTGTTGGAGCTCAGCCACGAAATGATAGAAATGGCCCCTATTTTCTGAGGACCCACTATGGGCCAGCACAGCAGTAAGCACTTCCCATGTATTACTTTTTAAAATGTTTATCTATTTATTTTGAAAGAGAGAGCATGAACAGGAAAGGGGCAGAGAGAGAGAGAGAATCTTATGCAGGCTCCGTGCTGCCAGCCCAGAGCCCGACGTGGGGCTCGAATCCATGAACCGTGAGATCATGACCTGAGCCAAAACCGAGTTGGACGCCCAGCCGACTGAGCCCCCCAGGTGCCCCTCCCATGTATCACTTTGTTTAATCCTTATGACTTTCTTGTGAGACTGGTAGGAACTATCGCTATCCCTTTTCACAAATAAAACTGAGCCTCAGGGTTGTTAGAGAACTTGACTAGGAGTCCAGCTAAGAGTAGGAAAGCTGGGACATTAACCTAGTTGGTGTGTCTTCAGAGCAAGGTCTTAACAGCACTGTAGGAACATTGAGCAGTTTACGGGCTAGCGGGAGAGGCAGGCAAGCCAACAGGCATTATGATATGATAAGGACCATGATGGTTACTTTTTTGTATCAACACGACTGGACCAAGGGGTGCTCGGATATTAGGTCAAGCATCACTCTGGGTATTTCTGTAAAGGTGTTTTTAGACGGGGTTAGCGTTTAAATTGGTAGATTAAGTAAAGCAGATTGCCCTCCCTTGTGTGGGTGGGCCCCACCCAATCAAGTAAAGGCCCGAACAGGAAAAAAAAAAAAAAAAAAAAGCCGATCCTCCCCCAGGTAAAGGAAAATTCCTTCTGCCTGACTGCCTTTGGACTGGGACTTGGGTTTTTTTCTGCCTTTGGATGCGAACTGAAATTCTGGCTCTTTGTGGATCTCTAGCCTGCTGGCCGTTGGCCTGCAACCATACCATTGGCCCTCCTGTTCTCCGGCTTTCAGACTTGGACAACAACAACGCTATTGGCTCTCATGGGTCTCTAGCTTGACAACACACCCTGCAGATTTTCAGACTTGCCCACTTCCGTAATCAATTGGCTCCATGAGCCGATTACTTATAATAGATCTCTTTACACACACACACACACACACACACACACACAGACACACACACATCTTCTATTACCTATTGGTTCTGTTTCTCTGGAGAACCCTGAATACACAGCCTGTCACACCACATCTCAGAATCTTATTACTGCCTGTTTGTGTCTCTTCACTGGGCCACAAACTCCGGGTGGGTGGGGACCAGGTTCGCTTGTTCACTGCCGTATCCTCGGCACCTGCCGTGGTGTGTGTGGGGTAAGAACTAGCAGAACGCCTGTGGATTAACTGGTGGAGTGAATGAGGTGCTGAGACCCAAAAGATGAGTGGGAATGAGCCAGGAGAAGGCATAGGAGGCGGTAGGGCTGGACGCTGGAGAAGGATGTTCTAGCGAGCGTCTGACTGAGAACAGGCACCGCGAGTCTCAGACGTCAGCGACTTCAGCAGGGTTGGAGGAGTCAGCAAGAGTCAGAAGGGCTGGAGCTGGACAGTCAGGTCACAACGAGCTTCCTGTGCACTGTTAAGCTGTTTGGACTTTATCCAAACGGGGAACCCCTGACGAACTTGAGGGTCTGGAATTTATCCGGCAGTGTGGCCTTGGCTGGGGTATTAACGCCATCTGGGCCTAGGTTTTGGTGGTGGTGGTTGGTTTGTTTTGTTTCTTTTTGTCATTTGACAAATGAGGGAAATAGCTGCCTGCACTGACTCTGAGAACCCCCAGTGCTGGGTCAGGGGAGGCGTGCCGGTGATCTGAAGGGGGCTGGTGGGCAGGGCCCAGTGTGCGTGCGGGGATGGGTCCCACCTCACCTTTGGTGCGTGAATACAACTCTCAAGAGCAATCGTCAGCAACATGTGATAAATAAGTCTCCAGTGGCCTCAAAGAGTTAGGGGATGCCTTCCTGGCGTACCCAACATCGAGGGAGTTATTTCTGTCTCGGGAGCGTCTAGAATAAATGATGTCTAGGAAGATTCCCCGGGGAAGAATCACAACAGCATGAGCAAGAGTCTGTGTGTTGAAAGCAAGGGCCTCTGAGTCCCAAGTTCAAAAATCTTGGACCCATTTAAGACCCAGGTATCTCCATGTGCTGGTTGGTATTTACCCATGCTCATACTCTATGCGGGTCTGCTGCCCACGAGACCTTTTCATTGTTCAAGTGTACTGCTCTGTACGGGGATATGTGAAGGTGCATAAATTAAAAAAATACTGCAAAGCCTTCCAAATCCCGGTTTGTCCTCAGGAGAAACATTTTATTTTTCTGAGCTCACAAGAAGAAGAGAGGCGCGTTGGTTTTCCTGCGTTATGGCGGACAGAAAAGCGTGGACAGTGTTTTGTTTTTGGTACCGGGATGATAGAACTCTAGCAAATGCCTGGAAACTTCCAGTGGCTTGTGCAGCCGTAGCCGATGGGGGTTGCAAATGACAGGCTGGGGTTTTTCATTTGGGAGCATTCTTGGGAACTTGGACTCTGTTGTTACCCTTATGTGAGCATCAAAGAATCGAACGTGACTCATAGAATGGGTACTTAGAAAGTCAAACTGGTATCATCTAGAATGGAAATATTGCCAAATGAAGACAGAAAAGTATTGTCTAGCCTAAGGCAAGGTTTCTTTTTTAGTTTATTTATTTTTTTTTAGAGTAAGCTTTACACCCAACGTGGGACTCAAGCTCACCACCCTGAGATCAAGAGTCGCATGCTCTTCTGATTGAGCCAGCCAGTCGCAAAGTATTTTTTTCCTTTCGTTTTTGCATTTGACTTCTTATGTATGATCCTCCCCTTTCCCTGCCTCTCTTGTCCTCTCTGCACCCTTAAACTGGTCCCTGCATCTTTCCTGAACTCCTGTTTCTGTGGGTGTCATTTCAGGACAGCAAGGTTGAGGGCCCTGAGAACGAGCAGGTGAATCACTCAGCGGGGGCCACTCACAAATGAAATTCATCTAGCTGCCTATCCAGCGACTGTCACACACTTAGTGAATTGTCCCTTGTTTCCAAGGGCCGGTGAGGCTGAGTAAGCAGATCGGTGACAGTTACTATCTAGGCCCCGCATGGCAGGGACCGAGCGCAAAACTCTGAGTGTGGCCCCCAAGGGCTGTAGGAATTCAGAGAACGAGGAATGAAATTCTGGTGGGCAAAGAGGAACACTCACAGTGTTGGGGAGTCACATGAGCAGAGACAGAGAGGTGAGAAATCAGGAGAAGACCAACCTGGCTGGAGTGAAGGGTGGTAAGCCCCAGCAGGTGGACAAGCAGAGAACGAAGCAGGCCTAGGAGCAGTTGATAGAAGTGTTCCCTTGAGGGGGTGTAGAACCCCACTTCTGAAGGCTTATCCAACTCTTGCTCTGTCTTTTCTGCTCCTCCATAACTTTATTTAGATCTCCTGTTATAGCCCTAACTGGTTGCATCATAATGTACCATCTGTCACTATTTTCACGGGTGTCCAAATGTAATTATCACCAATAAGGTCTTAAAGGAAAGGGCTCTCAGAGTGATCTGTGGCACACAGGAGGTGCTCAATACAGATGAATTCATGTCTATACTCTCACGGGTAGCACAGAGCCTGGCATACTGCGGGCCTTCAGCATATCTCTACTGAAAGCTGGGGTTCAGTTGCACTCAGAGTCCACTATAGTTATTTTATGTAGAAAGGGATTTAATGCAGGGCATTAGCTGCTTACAGAATTGTTGGAGCTAAAGGAGTGGGATTCTAGGCTGGACCCCCAGGAATGGGTCACAGGAGAATGTGTGCACAGGACAGCGACACTAAGTGAACTTCAGGAATCCGGGCAATTGGTAAACCACCGTAACAAATGCAAGACTCCAGGGCCTCTCCCTTAGTCATACTTCAAGGATCAGGAAGTAGCCATTGCAAAGGCTGGTTCCAGGGACACACTGTCCCAGCCTTGGTCCCGGGATTAAAACCCACCATCAAGCCTGTCGGCTGCAAAACTAAACCGTGCCTGTGAACCCTGCTTCCCTCCCCACTTACCTCAGTCCCTTATTCAAGGCTGCATGAGTGCATTTGAATGGCAAATCCCAATCCCTTAGGAAACACTAGTTGCAGGGGGTCTGGGAAAATCTGCTTATAATCTGTTCAGGATGACTGTAATATATGAAAGTCCTTAGCAAAATGTTGGAATAAAGAGCGAGTGACCATTTCTACTGCACCAAGTATCTAGAATATCCCTCCGTCCAGTCTGTGCTGTTAAAGCCCAATGCCAGGAGTTGGCAAGAGGGCAAATTCTCGTTAGCTTCCTATTTGAAACATACGTGGTTTAACACATCGACCCAGAGAGGTCCAAACACTCACTCTGCCCGCCGTCTCCAGTGTGTGTGCTCAAGGCAACCACAGTTGGGAGAAATGACTTGCTAAACCGGTCTGGGGTAAGCCCCACGATAATTTCTGACGATGGCCACGTTTGTGGGCCAGAGACACAGAGTCAGATGGGCCAAAGGCAGCCCATCCGTCTCCCTTTCTTTCTCTTCAAATCTTGTTCGCAGACTGCTTCGCCAAGACGGGATGGTTGATGGTAGCTCTCGTTAAAGTTGAGGTTCTCAAACTTTGAAGAAGGTTTCCGGAAGCCTGCCTTTAACAGGATTTAGAAGCGGGGCTGGGGGACACCTTGCCAGCCTCTGCGTCCATACTGGCTCCAGGGCCAGGTAGGTTTAGGGTTCCCGAGGGAGGGCAGCTCCACCCACGTGGTGGGAGACTTCCTGATGTTGGACTCCAGCCTCAGGATCCGTGAAGCGACGCCTCCGTGCCCGCCCTCCCCCACCCCTAAAAAGGAACCTACCACTAAGTTAACGGATTCGCATTGTAGAGTCTGCAGCTATCCCAGGGCCGGGACGACGCAGCTCCCTTTTTCTGATGATAAAGGTACCAAATGCTTTTTCTTAGAATATTGGAAAATATGTCCAAGAGGAAGAGGGAGAAAAACAACTTATCGTTGTACCACACAGTAACATTTTGGGCACTTCTCCTTCTCGTCTTTTTTTCGCACAGTCATGGCATTCTTAAACCAATCCAACAATACAGATCTACATTTATCCGAGCGAGGGTTTTATCATGTGGATGTGGATGCCTCCTCTTGTAGAGACGTGAGCGGGCAGACATCACCGCTTGACCGTTGGCAACTTTCATCACTTGGAGAAAATTCTTTTTTTTTTTTTTTTTTTACAAATAACTTTTATATATATATATACAAACTGGTATAGGTATAGCCCATATTTTTAGGCTGTTGCCCATGGTGATAGGTAACATTTGGCCCTCGCTGTCTGGAAGGTATGAAGAAAGGCCCACAGTCTTCTCCAGTCAACAAAGAAACTGCTAGAATCACCAAGGGGCTGGCTGGTGTCTGGCGGGTGTGAGGAGGTGCGCTGAATTAATGAGGGCTTTTGTGCTCCAAAAAGTGTATGGACAAAGGCTGTGCTAACGGGAAGCTTCTCCACAACTCCCCTGACATATGTTCTGCCTCTGCGATGGAAGCCCACAGAAAGTTAGCATATGGCTTTCTTTCTCAGTCCCCAGGGGAAACACAACAGGCCGGGGCATGTGTGCTAGCCTGCCGTGGCCCTCATTCTGGAAAAAGGAGCGTCTGTAGCATCGCTATCAATAAAGATCCTTCAGCAGGCTCCCACCAGGCCTGGCCTAGCTTGACCCCGTGGCGGGTGAGCGGTTAGGCCAATCCCAGCTGATTCCTAGGCTGAACCGCCAACCCCGGCGGCAGCTAGGGTTTGGCCTTGGGTTTGAGGTTAAATATAGCCTCACACTTCTTCTAGAGTCACCCTTCGGCGTCCCAAAAGGGCAAATTGGTCTCCAAGTGATTCTCTTGAGGGGGCAAAACAAAACAAAACAAACAAGCACATCCATATTCTCTCCCGGGGCTGCACGGTTTGCAGAGACCTAAAAGGTTTTGCCGTGAACTGGCTTCTCGGATCTTCCGAGGAGACGGACCTGCAGAAAAGCACGGGCCGGGGGCAAAACCAGCCACTCGGCCCTGGCACTGTCCATTCTTCTCGTTCTCTCCACTGGGATTCCGCCCCCGCCCTTTCCTTTTTATTGCTGACCCGGCGGAAGCCTCCAGGAAACATGGCCCCGGAGAAGTTAACTCGGCAGGAAAGCAGGGGGAGAGGAGAGAGGCCCGAGAGCCGAGGTATTCAGGTCAGATTAGCGCTGTGGGCTTCAGCCTTTTCTGAAGTGAGCGTGCAGAGCAGGCACGCAGCCTTCCATCTGTTCTGGTGATAAACCAGGCTTGTGTTGATGGCTGGACTTTGACAAAAAAACACGTGCGGCCGGGACAACGTTGCTTCCCTGCCCCGCTCGGTGGCAAGCACGCTGAGGGCACTTTCCACCCAAAAGCGACCGGTGAAGGAGGTGTGATATTGTGATTTATAATAAAAATTATACATTTGGTTTTCATCCCTGTTTGGGGCACAGAGCTCCTAAAACCCTTGCAATTTCCTAAGTGATGAGGGCAATACAGGCATCTCTTGTTCTATTGATGAGGTGGCTTTGGAAAGCACTCCCCTCCCCCACCAGAGAACCAGAAGGATGGGGGCTGCTGGCCAGAGAGGCCAACCCTGCGATTCCAGGGTTAGAATTTTCAGTCCCACCCCCTAACCTCAGGGACGGGAGAGGGGCTCACAGTTGAGTCGATCATTAATGGCCAATGATTTAATCAGTTGCATCTACGAAATGAAGCCTCTCTACAAACCTGAAGGACAGGGTTTGGAAATCTTCTGGATTGGTGGAGACAGGAGGATGCAGGGAGAATGGTGCCCAGAGAGGGCCTGAAAGCTGTGCCCTTTTTCCCTTCCCTTGCCCTATGCCCCTCTTCCACCTGGCCGTTCCTAAGTCGCATCCTTTTATGGTACACTGTTAATCTACCAAGTGAAATGTTTCTCTGAGTTTTGTGAGCCACTCTAGCGAATGAGTAGGATCTAAGGAGGGCGTCATTGGAAGTTCCAATCCATGGCCAGTCACTTAGAAGCACAGGTGGCCACCCGGGCTTGCAATTGGCATTTGAAGTGCGTGTGTGTGTAGGGGGGGTGGGGTACGGGGGGCAGTGTTGTGGACTGAGTCCTTAACCTGTGGGATCTGATGCTATCTCTGGGTGGATAGCATCAGAATTGAGTTGAATTCTATAACACACAGCTGTTGTGGGACAGTTGCTTGTCAGTGGGGAGTCCCTGTGCCCACCCCCCACACATTAGAATTGGCGCAAAATCACGAAGGCTAACATATACGTCTGTGGTGAAATAACTTCCGTGCTTCCCAATCTTTCCTGTATCATGGCATGAGTAGAAAAAGATGTCCGACGGCATATTGTAGCAAACAGGACAAGCAGAAGGCCAGGCCCCTGAGAGATCAGGCCTGTAACCCACCAGGACCCTACAACGGGAACCTTCTGAATCCCGCGAGCCCAGTCAGCTGTGTTATCTGAGGGGCAGGGGGCTGTTCATTATAGAGCAGCTTTAAGTTCTTCAAGAGACTGATGTTCACATGATTGAGTCCTTCCTCCCTTCCTCCCCTTTGCCCCTTTTCGATTGATCGATTGATTCTTTCCGTCATTAATTGAAATCTGACTTTAGGGAATCTCAGGAAAAAGGCCCATTAAGCAAGCACAAGGTAGTGTGAACTGTACAAAGAGAATGGTCAGAGTATATGTACTGAAATATGTTTGTAAATCAGTTTCTTTCAAGCATGTGTTGCGTATTGGAATAGCCCGGGGTCTTTATGGGTGTAGCCTCTGACCTCGCTCTCGGATTCCAGGATGGAGATCGGGAATCTGTCTTTCCACTCACCCTAGGAAGTCCTCGGTTCACACTTCGGGAAACCTTTTCAAAACAGCATCATCCACCATCTCTCCTCCCTTTATTGACTGAATGTCAGGAGGCTTTGTAATCACCTGAGTATTTCTGGGGACTATTTAATGTTTACCTTTAACTCTCTCCTTTCCGGACTGAGGTACTTGTTGTTCAACACCAAGTATGTTCAACACCAAACATTTCTAATCTTTGTTTCCCCAAGAGCACCCAAAGTCAAGCCAGAACTTCAAGGGCGGAAGGGTTTTCGGGCTTTGGTGTCACTGCTCTCCAGGATTGCTTGAAGGGTCCGGGCTGTTCCAAGGGGCAGGTTCCGGTGTGCTGAAAGGTGTTGTCTGCGCTTGGTCTGCTTTTGCTCTGGAACTGGTTTGTCTGGACACAAGCTATGAGCTTTGCCTGCATGAAGAAAATGGCTGCAGAGTGTAAAACAAGACTCTTTGAACTTGACCAAGACTTTGGGCGAGAGCTGGATGAAGTAAACAAATGCATGAGGAACACATGCTTCAGGCCATCCCAGTGGGCCTGGGGATGCCTTCCCTCTTCTTTGTCCCTGACGCCTGGCAGTTACTCTCAGGCATGTCCAGAACCTTAAGTTCTTTGCTTCCATTAACAAGCCAAATAGTAGGGTGACCATTTAATCTATGTTCAGCCGGACGCCATTGAGAGCATAGAGGATGCTGTCGGTTACACTGGACAAAAATGTACACGAGACTATATGGGACACCCAACCAAATGCCCACTTCGAGGAGGAACTCGAGCCTGTCAGCGCAAACCGAGGTAAACCCTGTGATTTCAGCCAGTTCATTCACAGAAGTCTGTCTGATCTGTCCTTGCCAGCCTGTGACAATGAGGTCCACCTGCCAGCTATAGAAACTTGGCAGACCCACTGGCCTTTGCGGACTTGTCTTCTTTTCCGTCAAAGGAGCTGAGTCCTCACCCCAGGACGGTTCTGAGGCTCAGCACTGACTAAGGAGACACTAAGAGACTGTGTTCCAGTCTCTTTTCTTATTTTCTGTTCTCTCCCCATTTCATTCAGCACCCATGCCTCATTCTACACCAACTTGTGAATGGTGGCACCTATGGTTATTTTTACTCATTTTAAAACTTCTTTCTTTTTAATGTTTATTTATTTTTGAGAGAGAGAGAGAGAGAGAGAGAGAGAGAGAGAGCATGCATGAGCATGTGCCAGTGGGGCAGGGGCAGAGAGAGAGGGAGACAGAGGATCCCAAGCAGGCTTTGCACTGTTAGCAGAAAGCCCAATGCGGGGCTTGAACTCATGACCCGTGAGATCATGACCTGAGCTGAAGTTGGATGCTTAACCGACTGAGCCACCCAAGCACCCCTCAAAACTCCTTTCAATGTACAAACAAACTCGGTAACAAATCAAAGACTATTTAACTGTGGACATATTGTTTCTTTAGTGTTTCATATCCTTTTGTCTTCATGTCACTTTCAAGCACATTGTACGTCCCTTTCCTGGAGGCTGGGAGCCTTCCATCTAGCGTTAACACCTTGCGTAGCTGGGGGATGCTGTAGAAGTGAGTTCTAGCAACTGAATTGAGCTCATTAAGTTCCGGCAATAGTCATGAGGCTAAAAGTAGTTCTTTCTTAATGGTACTAGGAGCCGGGGATGCCCTCAGTTTAGAGTGACGAGAATTTTTCCGAGTTTCATTCTGCTGCCATCTGAGACAGCACCTGCTATGAAAGGGAGGGTAAAATGCCGCAAATGTTACCAGAAAGAGGGTGAGTCAGAGGAAACCCTGCAGGGGTTTCCCGAGCTCTGGAGACAGAGAGCCCATCAGCCCTAGAACATGGAGGGAAGAGGTTTTAGATGTGTTTGCTTGCTGATGAGTTGATAAGATTCAGCGTTTATTTAGGACCAGCCTTTAAAACAGGCGTGGGCATCACGGGGATAAAAGGCATTGCGTGTCAACTATATTTCAATAAAATAAGATAAATAAAAATAATTTAAAAAAAACAACCCAGGAGAGGGTAAGCTGGTCCGTGAGCAGAATCTAGCCTGATGTCTGTTTTCGTAGGGTCCTGAAGCTAAGCATAGTGTTTCCATTTTCAAATGACTGGCGGGGGGCTGGGGGGGGGGGTGGCGGGGATGAAGAGAAGAATGACATTTCACAACATGTGAAAAGTATATGAAATTCAAATTTCAGTATCCACAAATAAAGTTTTATTGGAACACGGCCATGCCCATTTGCCCACGTATGGTCTACGGCTGCTTTCTGCCATAACAGCCCAGCAGTTCCTCTCTCTCTCTCTCTCTCTCTCTCTCTCTCTCTCTCTCAAAAATAAATGCCCACCGTTTGGTGCGTTATAAATTGTAGTGATGCAGTTGTAACTGAGCAGCATTTGGGGTTCCTCCCCTGCTGCCATACGAGGACACTTCATTTTATTTTTTATTACCGGCTATTCCAAAGGCTTCAAATTACAGGGCGCGGGAGAGTAGGAGAGTGAATCTGAGGCAATGGGTTCCAACTCATTAGGGGATGTGGGTGATTTCGCTGACCTTGTAGACCAAAGAACTCCACAATTTACCTTGCTTGTTTTCATTTTTAAATTCATGCTTACAGGGGGTTGGAGATTGAGATGGGGTGGAATTTGGCTATTTAACTGCACTAGACTCACCTAATGGTTGTTTTCCAATAGCTATTTCGTGTTCAAAAAGAGCTGTTCCAGCGATTTTTCTTGGAATCCATTTTTGTTAATGGAAAATGCTATCTCTTGTTATGCAACTTACTATATGTCTGTATAATATGCATAACTTTATATATATGTATGTACATATATTTTTTATTTGTAGTTATATAACAAGGATACATAATATCCTTGATTTTGCCCCTTGGCCCACAAAGCCTGAAGTATATACTCCTTGGCCCTTTCCAGAAAAAATCTGCCTCCCATAGCTTTAAAAGTTCCTGTCGATCCCTAGAAAAGTCCAGAGTCCTAGCATTCACCGGCGTGTGGCTAAGCCCAGCTGTGCTCCAGTCTGATCTTACCCGATTTCCCATGTGCACCCGGGACTGCAGCCCCTGCATGCTGACCCCCTCCCCTTTCACTTCCTGCCATTGTAGGGGCTGCTTCCTGGGTGCCCGGTGTCCTCAACCAAGATGACTGTAACGTCAGGGAGGGCACCCGACCCTGACCTCGCAGTCATCTGGGTTTATGTTTCCATGAGAGTAACAATAGCAGCTTATACCTGTTGAGCACTTACTGTATGCCAGGGACTGTTCCAGCTACCTTGCTTATAGCATCTAATTTAATCTTCTAGCCCACTGAGGTATATACCATTACCGTTTCCCTCTTACAGGTCACAAAACCGAGGTTCAGAGAAGGTAAGCAACCTGTCAAGGTTGCACAGGTAGAAAGTGGCAAACCCGGGCTTTGAGCTCAGATGGCTTCGTTCCACACCCATGCGCTGACTGCTTTGCCACAGGGCCTCTTCGGAAACATGCCTGGGTCCTGCATGGAGGCCACCTTCATGACCCGAATGGGGGGTCACAGACAATGGGCCACAGTTGGGTGGGGCCAACCAATGAAATGCCTTCAGGTCTCTGAGATTCAGTTTCTGCTCCTGGTTGTCCTGGGCAGCCGTGCTGGCTCAGGGGGTCTGCTCTGCAGTTCCCAAATATACACCCGCTGTCCACACTTGGATGGAGGGCTGGGGGGTACTGGAAACCCACCCGCCTCGATTTTCCGATTACTTTATTTTTTAGAACAGTATTAACTTTTAGAAAATTTGAGAACACAGTACAGAAATGCGCCTATAGTCTATATCCTTTCCCCTATTATTAACATCTTACGTTAGCATGGTAAATTTTTACAAATAACGAATGAAAATCGATAGGTTTTTCTTAACGAAAGTCCCCTTAGATTTCCTTAGCTTTTACCTCATGTCCCTTTTCTGTTCCCCAGGCCCACCCAGGATACCACGCTGAAGTTTCTCGTCCTGTCGTCTCAGGCTCCTCTTGGCTGTGGCGGTTTCTCAGATTTCCCTTGTTTTGATGACCTTGACAATTTTGAGGAGGACGGGTTAAGTATTTTGTAGAAAGTCCCTCAACTGGAATTTGTCTGAGGTTTTTCTCACAATTAGACCGGGGTTATGGGTTTGGGGGAGGAAGACCCCCAAGGTGACATGTGATTCTCATCCCATCATATCACGGGTAGTTGCTATCACATGATTTATGCTGACGTTGACCTTGATCACCTGGCTGTGGTGTGTGTTTCAGGTTTCTCCACTGTAAATGCTACTCATTTTGGGCCTGCTTTTTTGACCATAGGTCTAGAGGCGTGTTCTCCAGTTGGCTTTCTCAGCAATAAAGCTGAGAATTTGACCTCCACTGATCTATCTGTTATGTGTTATTTCTCGATTGATTCCATACCCGAGAAGGGAAAAAAATAAATGAATGTCAAGTGTTAAATCCCTAAGACCTCAATAGTATCGATGTGGCAAAATACTGTTCATCTTTTAAGGTTTACCAGGCATCACCTCCTCTTTGAAGCCTTCCCTGATCTCGCCAGGTGGAGTCAACGTGTCCTAGTTGTTCCCACAACCTCCACCTACATCTCTCATGGGACTTCTCACTTGTCATGATTCATTCTCCCTGCTCTTTCCTCCACAGGATTATTAGCCTCTCAAGGTCACTGGCCACGTGTATTAATCTCTATGTCCTTGCAACCTGATTTAGAGTCTGGAATGTAGAAGATACTTAGTAAATGTTTGCAGAATGAAGAACCATTCACTCCAAATCAATGAAGGTGACTTCTCCAGGATGGAGACTCAGTGGGACTCCTTTTGGCTGGAGTAAAGCAGCCCTGACGACCAGCTCCATTCTCTTTACAGTTCCGTGGGAAGGAGGCAGGGCTGCGTAGGTGGTGCGGGTGAAATAATACTTAAGTCCAGGACCCATGTGCAATTAAGACTGAGAACTCCATCAATATTTACAGCTGTTACTGAATGAGCAGCAGGAGGAAGGTAGTCCTCCCTGGCCACTAGGGCTCCTATTTGTTCAGCCTTTGGAAAGAAGTCTCAAAAAAGGAGTGTAGTCTTAGAAACTGGTAAGTCATAATCATAAAACTCGCTATCATTGTTGAGTAAATATGATAGGCACCATGCTAGATGCTTCATACTTATATTTAATTCTTACAATTCTGCAAGGTAGATCATTGCCTGGACCTTACCCAAAGGTCGCAAGACTAGAGACCCAGAGAGGGAAAGCCACTTACTCAAGGTCACAAAGCTCTGAAAGCCTGGACCTCAGTGGGTCTAATTCAAAGTTCATCCAATTTCCACGGATTCCCATCTTAACTTTTTGCTTCATTTTCTGCTTCTGTAATTAGCTGAGTCTAAGAAACTGATGTGAGAAAGGACACAGTATTGGCCAACAGAACACAGCAGATGGACCAAGGTTCTGTTCTGTTTTCAAAAATAAGTCTCCATTTTTGTCAGCTGGCCCTAAAGAATGCTGACTCTAAACTATTTCTGTACATTTTACCTGGTCTTTACTGATATGACTTACTGGGCTTTCTTAATTTTCATATGCGCATTTTCCTACATTTTAACATCCTTTAAAATTAGAAAGTCTCTGCCAGTCGCATTCATCCTGGATTGAAATCAAGTTCCTTAAGAGTGGATGTGCAGATAGTTCTATTTACAATTGTCTCAGTTGGGGGAGGTCCTACCTGCTTGGGTTCAAATTCTCGAGGGACTATTTTATCCCCACCTTCACCCAGTGCAAATTGAGACTTGTGAGTCTTCTGCTGTTCCTTTTTGTATTGTAGATTTATTTTCATTTCCCCCTACACTGAAGGCATAGCCTTTGGTAGACCAGCTTTATTTGGAGACTATCCCAATACTGGCCAATTTTTTCTTTCTTATTGTTACATAAAACAAAAATGTGTCTTATACAGTCAATGGTATTTTATTTTATTTTATTTTATTTTATTTTATTTTATTTTATTTATTTTTAGAGATAGCATGAAGTGGGAGAGAGGAGCAGAGGGAGAGAGAGAGAGAGAGAGAGAGAGAGAGAGAGAGAATCTTAAGCAGGCTCCATGCTTACTGTGGAGCCTGACATGGGGCTCAGTCCCATGACCCTGGTATCATGACCTGAGCCGAAATCAAGAGTCAGACGCTCAACTGACTGAGTCACCCAGGCATTCCATAGTCAATGCTATTTTAGACCCAATAAAATACAGTTTTTTATTGAGGTCTGATGTTAGTTTCAAGCAGTGTGGTAACCAGTCTTCCTGATGCCCCTCCCTGTCCCCTGTGATTCTTGCCTCCTGATATTCACACCCTTCTAAGTCCCCTTCCACATTGAAGAAGGCTGGCCACCAATAGGACATTATGGAAATTACATAGCGTGACTTCCAATGTTGGGTCACAAAAGCCCTTGCTCCTTCTGTCTTGTTTTCTTTTGGATCACCCATTTTGGAAGAAGCCAGCTGCCTTGTTGTGAGGACACTCAGGCAGCCCCATGGAGAGATCAATGCAAGAAGTTAGGACCTTCTGCCAACAACCAGGACTAACAGCCAGGCATATGAGTGACAAACTTGAAAGCGGTTCCTCCAGCCCCAGTCAAACCTTCAGATGACTGCAGCCCTGGCCGCCATCTTGCAGCCCTGGCTGCAACCTTGTGTGAGACCCTGAGTCAGAGCCACCCAGTCAAGTCACTTACAGAATTGTGATTCACAGAAACTGTGAGACTGTAAATGTGTATTGTTTTAAGTCAACGCATTTTGGTGTGATTTACTATATAGCGATGACCACTAATACAAAAGCTAGAAAAATATGTTTAAAAAAAAATTTTTTTTAATGTTTATTTTATTTTTGAGACAGAGAAAGACAGAGTGCAAGTGGGGGAGGAGCAGAGAGAGGGGGAGACACAGAATCTGAAGCAGGCTCCAGGCTCTGAGCCATCAACGCAGAGCCCAATGCCGGGCTCAAACTCACGAACCGTGAAATCATGACCTGAGCCAAAGTCGGACGCTCAACCGACTGAGCCACCCAGGCACCCCTAGAAAAATGTATGTTGAAACAAAAAGTTTTACTCGTTTTTTCAAAAGCAGTTTTTAGTTTCTTGTTTTCTAATGATCCCTTTCTACATTAATGAAGAAATTTCTTTTTTTTTTCCAATATATGAAATTTATTGTCAAATTGGTTTCCATACAACACCCAGTGCTCATCCCAAAAGGTGCCCTCCTCAATACCCATCACCCACCCTCCCTTCCCTCCTACCCCCCATCAACCCTCAGTTTGTTCTCAGTTTTTAACAGTCTCTTATGCTTTGGCTCTCTCCCACTCTAACCTCTTTTTTTTTTTTTTTTCTTCCCCTCCCCCATGGGTTTCTGTTAAGTTTCTCAGGATCCACATAAGAGTGAAACCATATGGTATCTGTCTTTCTCTGTATGGCTTATTTCATTTAGCATCACACTCTCCAGTTCCATCCACGTTGCTACAAAAGGCCATATTTCATTCTTTCTCATTGCCACGTAGTATTCCATTGTGTATATAAACCACAATTTCTTTATCCATTCATCAGTGGATGGACATTTCAGCTCTTTCCATAATTTGGCTATTGTTGAGAGTGCTGCTATAAACATTGGGGTACAAGTGCCCCTATGCATCAGAACTCCTGTATCCCTTGGGTAAATTCCTAGCAGTGCTATTGCTGGGTCATAAGGTAGGTCTATTTTTAATTTTCTGAGGAACCTCCACACTGCTTTCCAGAGCGGCTGCACCAATTTGCATTCCCACCAACAGTGCAAGAGGGTTCCCGTTTCTCCACATCCTCTCCAGCATCTATAGTCTCCTGATTTGTTCATTTTGGCCACTCTGACTGGCATGAGGTGATATCTGAGTGTGGTTTTGATTTGTATTTCCCTGATAAGGAGCGACGAACATCTTTTCATGTGCCTGTTGGCCATCCGGATGTCTTCTTTACAGAAGTGTCTATTCATGTTTTCTGCCTATTTCTTCACTGGGTTATTTGTTTTTCGGGTGTGGAGTTTGGTGAGCAATGAAGAAATTTCTATTATTTTCAGGAAAATTGAGATGTAAAGAAATTATGAATATTGCTATGCCTAATGTAAAGGCAAAGACAAGTGACATCATACTTTATGCATGCTTCAAATGCTATAGTTTTATTGAGAGGTTTTTCTACTAATGATATAAATAGTAATAAAATATGTATTCCTTTTTTTTGAATGGGGAAAGTATTGGTTGAATTATTTTTAATCCAGAAGTAATACATCGCTTGAAAAGATGTCCTTTATTCTAAAATGTCTTAATTTAGGGACATCAGATAAAGAGCTATGTTAGGTTATTCAAAAGTATTACACTTGATCTTAGCCAAAAGGCTGAGAAGCGATAGTTATTCAAAAGTCTTAAAGAGAACTTGCTAACCCCTGGTTGCTAGTCAAAGTTATGTATTTGGGTAATCTCTGGTTCTGCCTTTGGGTTTGCTGAAACTTGCATTTTGATGAATGTTTAATAAATACACCCTTTGGAAAGACTCTTGTTTTTGGATACAGCCTTTGGAAAAAGCCAGCTTGTGCTGCCTTGTACTCTATACATTTACTAAATCCATTGAAACAGACTAATATTATTTTCCTCTTCGGTATTTAAATTGATTGTTTTAACTTGCATTTTGGTTTTCGCCTACATGATTACTGTCAATTATCATACAAATACAGTAGTTCTTAAACTTTGTTGCTCATCAGAATTACCTGTGGAGTTTATTTTAAAATACAAAAAAAAAAAAAAGGTTTTTTTTTAAATACACTGGACCTCATGCCTGATTTCCTAAATTAGGATCTCCGCAAGTGAGACGTGGCAACTTATTTTTTTCAGTTAGCAAACTCTCCGGTTGATTCTTTGAGATTAATTCCAACATACAGTACATTCAAACCTGCTGGATTCACTGCCTGCCCATGCACCTCCGTCTTCGACTTCAGCATCCAAATCGGTAGGGAAGAGAAGGTGCAGAAGAGTATTTGCTAGAAGAAATCTTGGAGATCATCTGGTCCACACTCTCTCATTTTGCCGATTTCCTCATTTTCCTCAGGCTTGTACTCCGTGAGAGAAATGCAGTGATTTGCTTTCTTGGGAGTTTTAACGATTCTATTAGTATTAAGAAAACACAGTTGGAATTTTAAAAGTTAGTAAAAACAAATACAGCAACACAGATTGTTACATATCTCCTTTCTGGGGGAGGGGCGCCATTTATCTTTTGGACAGCAAAGCTGTCTGAAGGCTTCTCATCTTGCAAGTGATTCCATGATGGTTTTCTTGAGGAGACTTTTCTAGTGATGAATATAAGTAGGAATGAACATACTTAATTTTTAGATTGGGTAAAAAATAGGTTAGAATATTTTTAATCCAGAAGGCAATATGATACGTGACTGTGTGTAAGAGGCTTAGGAAAAAACACAAACTTTTTCTGCATTACAAGTAGCAAGATTTCTGGGTTAGGTTCTTAAAGCCTGAGAGAGAGGAAGCAATTGGTAGGAACTTAAAGGAGAAGTCCACAGGATCCCTGTGAATGTCAGCAAGGAGGAGCCCTAAATGGAAGGAATACCCATGAGAAACTCTCTCTGGCAGAGGTGGTTCCAGGGAAATCCAGGACTGTAGTGTCTAATGCTCAATTTTATGTCATGTGAACTGTGCTCTAATTCTCCCTCCATTGTCCCAAACTTCACTAAATTTTGTTGTACACATACTAGTCTTATGTTGATGGTGCTTTGGGGAACGAAGAAGAAGGAGAACGTAGGGTGAAGTGACGTTGCCTGAAGATGAAGGATTCAGTGGAAAAAGTAGAGGAGAAAGAGAGACAGAGAGAGAGAGAGAGAGAGAGAGAGAGAGAGAGAACACCAAGAGGAATGCAACCCCTCTGAGACTACCAGGAGACATGGAGCACTGGGATTCATAATGATTGTAGGATGGGCTTGAGCTATTTTTCTTGGATGTTAAAGGAAAGGGTGACCCTTGCACACAGAAGACTTGGGAACTGGTAGCTCAAGCAGACACGTAGATTGCATCATAAGTTTTCTATCAAATGCAAGAGTTTATATCCTACCACACATATTCCTGCCATATAGAAACCTTGGGCCTGATGGACGTTCCTCCCGGAGTCTGAGGCTGCCCTCCATCTCATATATATCCAGCTGTTCTTTAGACACTGTTTCAGGGCTCCCCAAAGAATAAAGCCACAAGTACTCCATCACAGGGAAGACAGGTTTACAATAGCTGGGGCCAAATGCTTAATTTAACCCCCAGGAAAGGGCTAGAGTTGTCAAGGGAGAACCGAGGGACCTCCCTACCTCCAGCTTTTCCCAGCTTTTGTATTCTGTGATTCTTAGGAAGAGAGGGGCCAAACCCTGGTTTTGTGCAGTGATGAATAAAATGGCCTGGCTGGGTGTCAGCTGGCCTGCCAAATCTGGCAGCTGGCGAGGAAGGAACAGAGAACTTCCAAGGAATTGGCTCAATTTGCATGTGTAATGTGTTCATATATGCTGTCTGCATATAGATTGTATAATATCCATGACATGCAGAGAATGGCTTTGAGTTCCTGGGAAAGAAAGAAGCTCAGAAATAGACACTTCTAGGGTAGCACAAATAAGGATAGAGATTCTGGTCTCACACATGGAGTGATCTCAGCTGCCAGAGGACATTTTGAGAGCCAGGGAGGCACACATGAGGACAAAGGAAGTTATTCCCACAGTCAGGGCCCCAACCTGAAGCTCAGAGAGGGAGGGCGTTGCCTGGCAACAGCAGAGTCTTCTTGTCTTTCCAGTCACCCCTGTCGAGAGCGTGATAAGATGTCTCCTTTTTTTCTTTCTTCCCTGGACTTGCATTGTTCACTTTATTTCATCTGATTTCATCAGAAATTGTTGGGAATCCAATGTGATTTCCTTGAGACTTCATAGGAATGCTGGTGGGATCATTCCTCATGGGGTAACTGAGGCTTGAGGAGCTAAATCCCACGTCACTGAAGCTTTCAGTTACACTTACAGGTTTGCCAATTCCTACCGTGGGCAAAATGTGATGACAAAAGCTCACAGGTAGGAGAAGGGAGGTAACATGGTCCTGAAAGCCTGGAGAAACAGCAGATAATTGATCTACTAATTTATATGATTATTCTTACTGAACGCAGGCCATCCTGACGTTTTAGAGAATCAGGCATTGGCATCCAGCCCTAGATTCACCCCTGACTCTTCACAGTCACTTTGCCCCTGTATCCTTGTACTCTCAGCCTCTAGAGGAGGTGAATTCCCACCTGCCCCTGGTGTGCTGCTGTTTTGAGATTTGGTGCAAGAGTGAAAGAAAATTCACTGTGTTAGAAAAGCTCTTGAAGGGGCATCTGGGTGGCTCAGTCAGTTAAGTGTCCAACTCCTGACTTTGGCTCCGGGCTCACAAACTGTGAGATCCAGCCCTGAGTTGGACTCTGCACTGACAGCACGGAGCCTGCTTGGGATTCTCTCTCTCTGACTCTCTCTGTGTGTGTCTCTCTCAAAAGAAATAAATAAACATTAAAAAAAAAAAAAAGAAGCTCTTGAGGACCAGACTATCGCCTAAAAAAAGATCTCTACCTTTATAGGCACCCACGTTATTTTTCACATATTAGGTCCTCAAAAGATATTCATTTTGTTGAGTAGAAAAAAAGAACTTATAGGAGCACCTGGGTGGCTCAGTTGGGTGAGCATCCGACTCTTGATTTCAGCTCAGGTCATGATCCCAGGGTCATGGGATCGGGCCCTGCATTGGGCTCCAGCCCTACACTGGGCCCCCAACTGAACATGGACACTGCTTGAGATTCTCTCTCTCTCTCTCTCTCTCTCTCTCTCTCTGTACCTTCTCTCTCTGCCTTCTCTCCTACTTGTGCTCACATACTCTGTCTCTAAAATAAAATAAAATTAAAAAAAGAAGCACCTATATTTCTGTAACACTGCTTGGTATCTGCCTTTCCAATTATACGGTGCCAATTTGCTGGGATACTAAAGGCAAGGTCGACCCCTCAGAAGAAAGCTTTGGAATATAATAATTGGCTTGGGATATATTATTTGGATTACGTTATAAAACAATTTCTATGAAATGGAAGAGTTGAGATCACAGCATGTGCATTTGTGTAGGTCAAGGGGCCTGGATATGCACGCACCCATTCTATGCACCCATTCCTACCAGGTGGAATACTGGAGCACTGAAGGGTCAAATGAGATCCAATACCCCCGGTTGCCTCAAGGGTTATGGAAAAGAGAGCTCATTGTGCTTTCCTAAGACTATTTTGTGGGGAAGAGATGTTCTTCATTTCCTTGAAGCTTTCATATTTGGGACTGGGGGGAACGGCAGAACTTTCCTGGGGGAGGAGCAATGCTGCTGACTGCTGGGCATTTGCAGCCTAGATGGAAGCAAATAAAGGGCAGGAGGACCTGGAGGAAGCATCTGACTTGGAATTGAGTGAGCAAGTAGGCTTGGATGGGAGAAACCCTACACCGTTGGTGGGAGGCATTTGCATTAAGCCTTCTAGTTTGTATTCCTAGTAGTGTGACCCAGCAACTTTTAAAAAATGTCTCTTTTTTTCTTGTTTTCAATTAGAATTTTTTTCTCTCGCAGGGTCCAAACCATTTATCCTCTACCTGTACCTCTGGTTTCTGAGTCTTATGAGATCTGCCCTAAATGAGCCTAGAGTAGAAGCAAAGATGCCATTTTCCTCCGTTCAGAGTGGACCAGACTCATTCTAGGACCCACACATGCCAGCATGCCCAGGCAGGGTCAGAGGTTAGCCCGGGCCAGTTGAGCCAGATCTGCATCTTTTATCATTCTGATGAGAACAGAGGATTTCTCTGGTTTGTTGTTGTTCCTGTTTTTCTTTTAAGATGGTGGTGGTTGTCAGTTTTGCATGTTTGGAAATGGCTTTTCTAAGATTTTTTTCTGGTCATTCTATGTCTTGAGCTACGAGAAGACTTATGTAATGGTGACTTATGTAAAGCACACTTCTCTGGTATTTTCTCCAAAAGACTGACAGCACCAAGTCTAAATTTATGAAAGCTAAAGCTTACAAAGAATTAACTCATCTCTTTATAAAAAAACTAAAAATTGATCCTTTAAAATTACCACAGAACATTCTGGTGCTTTCCCAGAGAAAAAGAAAGTAACTATGAGGAAGGCCACTGTTTCGTTCCGTAATCAACTATGAGAATGGTCGTATCATTTCTAAATGTGTCGGGGGTGTAGCAGGTGCACGATCAAGCAGGGAAGTGAGACAATACACATTTAGAGGTGAGACTCTGGGAAGACGGCTGAATCTCAAATAAAGACTAAAATCGTAATATTATTATTCCTGTAATGTATTCTATTTTATTTTTTCCAGGTTTACTGAGGAATAATTGACAAATAAAATTGGACTGTATTTAAAGGGTATAACATGATGATTTGATACACGTCTGCATTGTGAAACGATCCCCCCCATTGAATTCATTAACACATCCATCACCCAACATATTCATTTACCTGTTTTTTTTTTAATTTAATTTTTTTGATAAGAACACTTATGTTCTACTTTCTTAGGAGATTTCAATTATACAATGCAGCATGATTAATTATAGTCACCATGTTAAACCTTTGGTCCTCCGATTTTACTCATCTTATTAATGCAAGTTTGTACCTTTTACCAAGTTTTTCTTACTTCCCCCATCCTCTGGTCCCTTGCAACCACTTTTCTAGGAGTTCCACTTTTTTCATCTTTTTTTAAAACCTGATTCCACATGTAAGCGATGCCGTGCAGTATTTGTCTTTGGCTAATTTTACTTAGCATAATGTATTCTAGGTTGATTCGTGTTGTGGCAACTTGCAGGATTTCCTTCTTTTTAAAGACTGAATAACATCACATTGTGTGTGTGTGTGTGTGTGTGTGTGTGTGTGTATCACATTTTCTTTATCCACTCATCTGTCAATTAAATTGTTTTGATACCTTGGCTTGGGAAAAACCCTGTGATGCACATGGTGGTACCAATACCTCTTTGAGACAATGATTTAATTTCCTTCGGATATTTACCCCAAAGTGGGATTGCTGAATCATACGGTAGATCTATTTTTAATTTCTTGAGGAACTTCCATACTGTTTCTTGCAGTGGCTGTACCAGTTTGCATTCCCACCAATAGTATAAAAGCATCCCCTTTTCTCCACATCCCCACCATTTGTTACGTATCTTTTGACAATAAACACGCTAACAGGTATAAGGTGATATCTGATTGTGATTTTTGATTTGCACTTCCTCGATGGCTAGTGATTTTTGTGTATCTTTTCCTGTACCTGTTGGCCTTTTGTTTATATTCCTTGGAAAAATGTCTGTCAAGATCCTTTGCCAATTTTCCAATTGGGCTATTTGGTTTTTTGCTATTAAGTTGTATGAGTTTGTTGTATGTTTTGGATATTAACCCCTTATCAGATATGTGGTTTACAAATATTTTTTTCTCATTTCATAGCTTGACATTTAATTTTGTTGATGGTTTTCATTGCTGTGCAGACTTTTTAATTTGATATAGTCCCACTTGCTTATTTTTGCTTTTTTTTTGCTCTTTGTTTTTGGTGTCAGATTCAAGAAACCATTGCCAAGACCAATGTCAGCTAGGTTACCCCTCGTTTTGTTCTAGTTTTCTTCTAGTAATTTTATTGTTTCAAACTTTAAATTCAACTTTTAGTCCACTTTGAGTTGACTCTTTATATGGTGTGAGTCCATTTTCATTCTTTTGCATGTGGATATCTAGTTTTCGCAATACTATTTATTGAGGAGACTATCTTTTCCCTACTATTTATTCTTGGTTCCTTTGTTAAAAATTAATTGACCATGTATGCATGGGTTTCTTTCTGGACTCTGTTGCATTGATTTTTGTGTTTGTTTTTATGCCAAGGCCATACCTGTGTTAATTACTATAGCTTTGTAATATAGTTTGAAATCAGGAGGTTTGATGCCTCTATCTCTGTTCTTCTTTTTCAATTGCCTTGACTATTTGGAGTCTTTTGAGGTTCCTTATGAATTTCAGGGTTATTTTTTTCTACTTTGTGGAAAATGCCACTGGGATTTTGAAAGGTATGTATTGAATCTTTAGATCATTTTGGTTAGTATGGACATTTTAATAATATTAAAGCCTTAGCTGTTAGAATACATGGAATCCTGTTTCCAAAAGTGCAAAATTTAGATCTAGGGCTGCGTTTCCTAAACTGTGACCGAAACACCCAGGAGTGGCTTAAAACTCCGGGCACCACAAGGTGTTTTAAAATTTTGAGGGAAACCAGTGATATCTGTCAGACACCGAGAGAATGACTAGGTCAACGAGGTTCACGTGTTCAGCGTTAGATTATGCTTTATTTCTATTGAAGACAGCATATTTTTGCAAGGCGAGTCTTGTGTGAAAACTAGTGTGAAACAGGGAATGACAGTGGTGGTCTCTGCCCTGATTCCAAGATTTCAGAAGTTGTGCTGTGTCCAATAGGCACACATATCCAGTGATAAGCTTGCGGGGTTATTTAAGAATAAAACAAATATATTATTTTTTCTTTCCATGTGTGTATTATTTTCCCAAAGACTACTAAAATATTAAGACTTAGGTATTTATTAAGGTTTTTGTACCTAACAATAAATGAAACTTTTAGGTATTTCTTTTAGCCAAGAGATGCTGTGAAAAAGTTACTAAGACACTAAAGGTTTCACAAACCAAGAAAGTTTTGGAAACTGGACTAGGGTGCCCCTAAAGATGTAGCCATCCTGATGAACACCGCCTGAAACAGCAAGGGACCCTTCCTATATGATTTTTCCAACCCTGATCTCTTCTGATCCGGCTAAAGCAGAAAGATCTTCAAGTTCAAAGTCGGAAGGGTTAGGTTTAATTTTGTTGCTCCTTTCTAGCTGGGTGACCTTGTGAAAATCACTCATCTTTTTTAAAATTTGTTGCCTCATGCGTGAATGAGGATATAATGTCTACTTTACAGGACTGCTCATGAAAATCAAATATGTGTAAAATTACATTGTGAAGAGATGTTACTGTTCTTGTGACTGATAATATTACCAGCTTGGAAGGGTTCCGGTGTTTCCCCTCACTTTTTGCTCTGTGCCTATTTTTTCTTGAAGAATTTTTCTTCTCGGTCACAGGTTAGAATATCTACATCCATCTAAGTCCCATCAGGGAAAGATGGCACCCTCAACAGGCTAACCGGGCCAAGTTTAAAGAAGGGATTATCTGCCTGGGTCCCTGCAGGGTTATGGGAACCCACAGGGAAGGAGGAAGGGGTAGCAGCATGGCAAGCTTTTACCCCGGGGCTGGCTTCATAGAGGTGTGGCCCGTGCAATCTCTCAGGGGCCTGTGGTCAGAAGTTCCCCACATTAGGTTTAATACTCTGCTCTCACATTCTTGAAAAAAAATTTTTTTAAGTTTATTTATCTATTTGGAAAGGGGGGGGGACAAAGAGAGAGAGGGAGAGAGAGGGAATCAATCCCAAGCAAGACGAGGCTCAAACTCACAAACCGTGAGATCGTGACCTGAGCCGAAACCAAGAGTCAGGCTCTCAACCAACTGAGCCACCCAGGCTGCCCACATTCTTGAAATTTTTAATAATTTCTATTTAAAGTAAAAAATGGTGTGTATTCAAAAGTCCACTATTTGCTTTTTAGTACATTCACTTTTTTATGTAACCATCATCACCAACCGTCTCCAGCTTTCCAAACTGAAACTCTTAAACCCTAACTTCTCACTTGCCTCTTAGACCCTAACTTCTCACTTGACCTTCCTTCCGCCCTTGGTAACCACCGTTCTACTTCCTGTCTCTGAATTTGACTACTCTAGGTACCTCACGTGGGTGGAATCATGCAATTGTTTATCCTTGTGTGTTTGGTTTATTTTACTCAACATAATGTCTTCAAGGCTCATCCGGGTTGAAGCAAGTCTCAGAATATCATTCCTTTTTAAGACTAATAATATTCCATTGTACATATATACTACATGTTTTGAATCCATTCATCCATTGATGGATTAATTTTTAAACAACGGGCTCTGCATGTTCATTTTGACTAGGCCTCATAATGACATAGCTCTTCTATTTGAATCTCCTCTGGGGCTTGAGGGACACAAAGAGGAAGTGGTGTCATTGGAACCCGGTGAGAGCCTCAACCATGGGAGGGGCTATTGAACAGGGTCTGTGGTCTAGGATTCCACTTTGGTCAAAGCTGTGGCTTCTATGGAGGAGGGGGGATAAATGCCCCATTGCTTTCTTCTCTTCCCTCTGAACCCTGCCAGGACCTCCCACTGGGGAACCACACCAGGTCTGTAGATTTTCTAGATTCAGTCTTCCTAGCTCAGAAGTGAAAAGTAGGTAGTAGATTTAGAGAATAAATGGAGACTGACTGCACATTCGGAATGTGAAGAATAAAATGCTCTGCCTTTCAGTGGAGCCTGCATGGTGCCTCATGAGTGCAATCTTCCTTGCTTCTCCCACTGTAAACATCCCCCCCCCCACCCCATGCAAGTTCTAGTTTTCCCATCAAGCTTATGTAACTTCTCCTAAGTGCTTGTATAACCTATCTGATCTGATCCCGAAGATTTTATTAATCATAAATGAAGCATTATTATTTTACTATAATAAACAACGAGTCATATTTATTCATGTTGTAGTGTAAGTAGATTTATTCATTAAGGACATACTTGAGGACCATCCGAGATGTGACAATGAGAAACACAATGTCTGCTGGGGTAGCTTGTCTGTCGCTGAGTGGTGCTGGCTTGTTGATGCCTCTCTGCGTTGGTTCCTACCCAAATGGGTGCAGGCATAGTCATGTGACTTGTTTGACCAATGGGACAATAGCAAATACGACACAAGAAGAAGGTGAAAAAGTATGTGGACATTAGGTCCTGCCTTGTCTTGCTGCTGGCAACTTCTCCCACCATGTGAACAAGGCTGGGTCCGTCTGGAGGATGGGTGGTCCCAACGATCCCAACCATCCCAGCTGAGGGCCCAGAAAAGGAGAGGCCATTAGAGACAATCCAGCGCAGCCAAGTCAGCCTAGACTAGAAAACCTGCCTCATCGAACTTCAGGACTAGTTTCCAGATGTGATGAGGATGGAGATGTGTGTGCCACCAATGTCACAGAGCACAGCGACTGCTCTATGAGTGCAGGAGCCAGGCACACGCATGCAGTGCAGGGCCAGGGAGGTGGCCCTCAGGCAACAGGCAAGGACAGGCAGGGGTGGTCTGTGGGAGCTGGGACTTGAGCGTGTGGCCTCTGGCAAAGTAGACCAGCAGGTGGAGTGGCCGTGGGGGAGCCTGGGTGTGAGGCCACGCTGGGCGGGGCACGGACCGCGGGGATCATCGTCACACTGCTGAGGGTGGAAGGTACGTACGTGCATGGCCAGGGGTCTCCTGAAACCAGACTCTCTCAGCCTCCGGGCTTCCCACGGCCAGCAAATATAGACAGGAACATGCAAACGTGTGTATAGGAAACTGTGTTTGTCAACCGATTGCTTTCTGAAATGTTTGCTTCTGCTTTTTAAGTTTTTATGACTTTCCCATTTCTCACCTTTTGTTGACTCACACTTTTGGTGTGAGGGCAGATCTATTTGTTTCTTTCAATTATTTATTTATTTTGAGAGAGAGAGGGAGAGGGAGAGAACCCCAAGCAGGCTCTGCACCAACGGTGCAGAGCCTGATACGGGGCTCAAACCCACGAACCGTGAGATCATGACCTGAGCCAAAACCAAGAGTACAGTACTCAACTGACTGAGCCACCCAGGTGCCCCAGGACAGATCTATTTATAGACAACACCTTTGCGACTAACTACGTCATTTGTATTGACAGCCCCACTGTCCTCCTGGGCCCTGCCAGGGATTTAAAAGGGGTTGACATTAGAGTTCACTTTATGTTGCCAGTTTATTAAGCCTCTCCCCCAACCCCTCACTCTCTGTTTTTTGGAGCTCTTCAGAAGCAATGGAAAACACGGGCTGCAGGGGAATGTCTCTTTCTCTAGCTTCTCTTGATCCCAGTGACAAGAAAGAGGCTACACAGCACTCCCTGTGCTTCTTGGAGCAGAGCCCTGGGCCCAGTGGCCACTGGGGACGGGATAACAGTGATGGAACAGGACCTTCAGCTGTCATACCCAGAATGTCAAGCAGCATGCCTGGAGGAACAGTCTTCACTCACACCAAATATCACTTCTGCTGGTCTTTCTCGACCCCTTCTGTCATCATTCAACACAATTCACACTTTATTGTTGTGTGAAAGAAAACAATTATTTTTTTCTCACAGAGATTCTGAAGAGAGTAATATCTGAGAGTTCCCCTGACACGCTGTGAGAAGCCACATTCCGATAGGACTGTGCTTTTCTTTGTTAAATCCCAATTTTGTTTGTCAGTTAAAGCCAAATTTCCTGCGCACTGGGCAGCAGACAGGGAGTCTGAGGAGAAATTTCTGCGATCCTTGGAGGGATGGGGAAGGGCTAGGTCATGGCTGCCTGAGACCAAATTTTCATATCAACCGCAAATGCCTGGGCCAGAAATTTCTAACAGATGACAACAGAGCTCTAGCACTTTTGGAGCGAAACTGCATTTGTCAGGGGCTCTGCTAGGTTGTCGGACAACTGCTAGAGAATGGAGCCTCACAGAATGAAAGTAGTGACAGAGTGTTCACTCTACCCTTCCCACCATACCTTGCCGTCTCCCACAGTGCTCTCTGAGTGTCTGGCCTTCTCCCTCAAAGAAATCCTTCACACTCTGTTGAGGGAGTCAGTCTCCTCAGGAATATCGTTAGGCGCCACGCAAGAGCCACACTCTAGACTTTGGACTCCAGGTCTCTTACAACTTTGGCTCGTGTATCCGTTAGTCTGTCGCCATCTAACAAATCATCCAAAAACGCTGTGGCTCAACACAACATCTATCTCACAAAATTTCCGTGGGTCAGGAATCTAAGAGCGATCAGCTGGGTGGTTCTGGCTCAGGGTCAAGATGTTGCAGTCAAGATGTCGGCCGCGGCTGGCAAGATCTGACTTCCGGGTGGCTGCCTCCTGTTAGTGAGAGGCAGCACGCACGGGGCTTGGATACTGAGGGAAAGCCTTCTAAGCTGACGCGTCCTTTTGTAGCTGTCGTCAAGGGCCAGCCTAGGGCTCGGCATGGTAGATCTGAGCAAAGAGGAGAGTCGGCGGGTGAGTTGGCCCGAGGAGTGCGCAGGGGACGATACAGTCCCCAGAGCAAAGACGAGATGACTTCGGTTGAGACGGTTCTGAAGAGCAGAGCTGCTGCCTTCCTGGGTCCAGAGAGCTCTCGTTTATGAGGATGAACACCCGCCCGGGCAAGAGGTTTGGCAATTTGACAGAGAGGATGTCAAGTGAGATGAAAGGCCTTTAGCAACCGAAAGCTTGAGAGTGACCTACTTCTCTACCACTCACAGCTGATTATGGGACAGAGCGAGGAAGAACGGTACGTGAGGCCTGCCAGAAAGAGGGTTGAGGGAAAACTACTTATGGGCAAAAGATACGGATTAAGTGGTCGCTTTTCTTTTTCTAAGAACCCCGGCATCGTTTTCATGTACCGGACATGTAGCTGTGTGCTCCGGGGGAACATTCCAGGCAAGAACCAGTATGAAATGGTAGAGTTATTCCTGTATGGAGATTGAGGAGGATCCTCTTCCAACAACACCAGCTGATAAGAAACCAAGGTGCTAGGAGGTAAACTGATATCCCCAAGGCCTCTGAGTTATGAGAGGCAAGTCTGCGACTGGACATCCTACTAGGCAACCCGTAGGCTGGTGCTCTTTGTGGTATACACCGGAGAGATTCAGGCAAGGTTCTATATGACGACGAGCTGCCTTGTCCCAACATACCCCACGAACATGCAGGGCTCACCCGTTCAGAGCTGTTACCCAGCCAGAAGCTTCCTTCCATCCGCAGACCTGAGGGCAAGGAGTAGGCAATGGATTGTTTGGGCTACTAGTGGATTTCCCCTGCATATGCCCTGTGACCCCCCCAAGCCTTACTCCCATCGTGACACGGGATACAGCAGAGGCCTGCTAACACTGAACCCCCCTTCTGGAGGAATAAATGATTTGTGCAGAAAGGCTTTGGCTCAGGGCACCCAGCGGGCTTGGTGCAGCCGTCCTGGATTCTTGGAAAGTAGGCTTCCCGTGACGTCTAGGGTCAGAGAGCCTGTGCACATTCTTCTGTTCCCTGTGGGCAATTTCAGCTCACCCGAACAGAGTGAACCCTTAGCTGCCAGTAGAACCCATATTTTCACTTCGCCAGGTCTCAGAAGCCTTCACATGGGCGAGGCGTGGACTCCAGGCTGTTCGCTGGTGAGGCCGAGTTGACGGCCATTGCCAACCCATTAGCGTCAGCTTTTCAGAATCTCAGGGAGACGTGTTCATGTCAAATCAGCCCTGACAGTAAATCCTACGAATTAGTGACTTGCTTGTTTGAAGGCTGAGCTGGGGGAACAGAGGCCATACAGAACCAAGCACTTACAAAATGAATCATTCACAAGCAGCCGTGGGCTTTCTGTGTTGCTCCTGTGTCAGGGCTCCGGATAGTTCCACAAGGAGGCCAAGAAGACAGTACACGCAAGCTCCAGGCTCCATGGGCCCTTCGGGTGTATCTGCAGGGTGCTAATGGCTTTAGATATTCGTATTTGCCCTTCGATCCTGGCCACGATTCCCCTCTCATCGTCCAGCTAACAGCCCATACAAGACAGTTATTGAGATCATAGTTAAATGGGTGGTCCCGATTTAACCTTCCACCCCCACCCCACCCCCATCTCTACAGGAGGAGAACTATGTGCATCTGTTGCCACCTTGGGCCAACAATCCATCTCAGCTGATGCGCTGGGGGCCGCTCCTGGGCAGCGGGAGACCCGCTGGCATACGCCAGGGGCTCCGGCAGCTCTGGGGACAAAGATCAAAGGCAGCTGCAACAGGTTTATTGCAAGCAAGCGAGACCCCAGGGAAAGTCAGCAGGAATCAAGCAGTTAGGAAGTGTTGCAGACGGCAATTACTGGGTGACAGTTCTGCCTGATTCGACAGGCAGGGCTGTGCTAAATTTAGCATGTTGCTTTATTGGTGTTGGGCAATCATGTCCCAAGGAGGCAAGATGCTAAGCACAGTCTCCAGCAGCAAGGCCTTGGCTTCGGTGGTGGAAAACAATAGAGGGTGTGAAGCCTATTTGGCCCAGAGAACGAGCAGAGCTGGGGGCTGTTAGGAAGCAGGTCTCCAAGCTGGGACTGAAGGTGGCAGGTCAGCTGGAGCCCCGCGGGGGCCAGCTTTCCCCTTCACTGCACCCCCCGTGTGATCTATTTCAACAACATGACACATGAGGGGCTGGGCTATTTCTGAAAGGTTCCTATCACAATGGATTTTGGCTTAAAGAGTTAAAAATAGATTTCTCTTTCCAAAATTAGACAAACCAGACTGAGTAAATAAATGTCAAAGAGCCCCCGAACAGGACACCCTATGGAAAGGGTCAGCAAACTACAGTCCACAGGCTGGCAGCCTGTTTTTATAAATAAAGCTGTATTGGAATCTAGCTGCACACATTCGTTGACGAATTATCTGTGGCTGCTTTGAGGCTGCAAGGAGGACCGGAACGGTTGTAATGGAGACAAAATGGCCTGCAAAGCCTGAAACATTTCCTATCTGGCCTCTTAAAGGGAGTTTTCCGATCCCTGCCCTAGAACAAGGGTCCGTGGGCCAGGTCTTTTCGATAGTTCCAAGGTCAAGTGGTACTTGTGCCGTCACCGCTGGAACGGCTACAGAGACCGACCTCCAGGGCCACGTCGAACGGTCGCTCAGAGTCAGATCCAGCCTGCACATATGCCTTCTCAGGACAGCACAGTCGCGTTTTACAAAAATCATCGACATTTACAACCCAGGAGATTTCACTAAAGAGCGTCTGTTTTGGGGCGCCTGGGTGGCTCAGTTGGGTGAGCATCCGACTTCAGCTCAGGTCATGATCTCACATTCATGGGTTCCAGCCCCGCGTCCGGCTCTGTGCTGACAGCTCGGAGCCTGGAGCCTGCTTCGGATTCTGTCTCCCTCTCTCTCTGTTCCTCCCCTGCTTATGCTCTCTCTCAAAAAAAAAATTAAAAAAAAAAAGAATGTCTGTCTTTTTTTTTTTTTACTACTCTTGAAAAGTTGGGCAGTCTGGCCACCCCTGGATCCACATGCCTGCGTGGCAACCATGGGTAAAGGCCTGGCCACGGCAGCCTTCTTTAGATGGGGTGTCTCCTGTTCTCCTAGCCACAGACCCCACTATTTCCTACTGTCTCTTTGACACTAGTACAGTGTCAGCCACAATTTATCCTGACTTTTGCCTTATGGGTTCACACCCCTGGGGGCTTGATTATATATTACCTGCCGGTTAGCATGAGTTTACAACCCGAGAACTAAAATCAAGATTCTTTGCTCTGGGTGTGAATTCTCTCGGGTTACTTTAAAATACTGGTTGTGTCACGTTGATCGGAAGTTCTGTTTGACTATTACTTGCATTTAGCAAATTGCCTGGAAAAAAATAATAAAAGTAATACTTCATAGTAAAAAGATGGGGGACAATGGCTCTAAAACAGCTAAGGAAACAAAATGCGTTGTCTCATGGAATTAGACTCGTCTTTCCTTAACAACCATTAGCAACTAGTAAACTGTCAACCCCAGAAGGATGAGGGGTCAGCCTGCCTCTGGCATTTTTTTCTTTTTTCTCAACAAGGTAAGTCCATCTATCTGATTTGCTAACATTTCCTCCCAGGGATTACTCAGTGCTGGATCCAGTGCTGGGTCCCCGTACTGCTGACGTAGAATCACCTGGAGTCTTGTTAAAGATGCACATTCCTAAGGTGCCTGGGTGGCTCAGTAGGTCAAGCGTCCTTGATTTCGGCTCAGGTCGTGATCTCGCAGTTGTGAGATCGAGCCTTGCATCAGGCTCTGTGATGAGTGGGGAACCTGCTTGGGATTCTCTCTCTCCCTCTCTCTCTGCCCTTCCCCTCTGCTCACGCTCTTTCTCTCTTTCCAAATAAATAACAAACATTAAAAAAAGGAAGATGCACCTTCCTAGATCCTCACCAGACGAACAGAATCAGAATCTGCTGTGATCATCATTGATGCACACAGAGGATTGTATCTAGGCTACCATTTTTGACAACTTTATTTGCCTTCCGAACTCCAAGGATGAAGGTGCATTTTACTTGTAACCAGAAGATCGAAGCCTTTCCCTGTCATCACTGGGGTGTGCTCATTTTGTATTCGGAGAAGGGAACAAATTATTGATTTTTAAAATGGCTTTAAAACTCGTAATTGTAACTCCCTTCCATCGGCTCATTTGTACAGTTTAGCGCAGAAGGGGGTTTAATTCCTTATTCAGAACCTGCTGAGGGTTTGAGGTGCTCCACTCCCAATTCTGGGGCTAACTGAAGAGATGTTAAAGTGATGTAGTCAGTTTCCACCAAAAGGCACTTGGGCACGTTTAAAATTTTTCTCATCACAGGAGCCAGCGCCCGAAGAAATGGAATCAGAAACATAGGTCTTTAGGTGGTGACATTGGCCCCAAGTAGGCAGGGGGCTGGTGGAAAAGACAAGCCAGCTCCATTCTCCAAGTTTGCCTATATGCCTAGCAGGACCCTTAGCATCCTTTTTTAAATGCAAAGTGGCATGGACCAGTGGAAAATATAACTCTCCCTCTAAAGGCTTGGCGATTTCTATATGAAATCTGTGAATAAAGTCACAGTTTTGGTTTCTTTTCAGGAAAGTATAGATCACTGGGGACTCACTCTGAGGGCATCGTCCAGGGTATCTACCAGTTCAGAATTGACCAATCTGTCTTTAGGCACATAAAGGGAGTTCAGAGAAAGCCTCTTCCTGCATTTGCTGTTTTTGAAGTGCCTACAGTTTAAAATAATCAATATGCTTGGGGTGCCTGGGCGGCTCAGTCGGTGAAGCGTCCGGCTTCAGCTCAGGTCATGATCTCACGGTCCGTGAGTTCGAGCCCCGTGTCGGGCTCTGTGCTGACAGCTCGGAGCCTGGAGCCTGTTTCGGATTCTGTGTCTCCCTCTCTCTCTGCCCCTCCCCCGTTCATGCTCTGCCCCTCCCCCGTTCATGCTCTGTCTCTCTCTGTCTCAAAAATAAATAAACGTTAAAAAAAATTAAAATAGTCAATATGCCAAAGTGACATACTTGGGGTGGCATATTCAGCTACCTTCCACTTATTTTCCTAAATCCTAACTTGGACTTTTTTTTTCAATCTTTTTTTAAAAAATTGAGTCCCTCCATTGTTTTTCCTTGTCATTTTCACCCTATCCCCTGTCACGTGGAAAATATTATTCCTAGGATTTCTTTCCTCTTCCTCCTCCTCTTTGTAAGACTATATTCAAGGGGGAGCACTGGCAATCGATCATTTGTTCTATTAACTCCCTCCCTCCCCCCTTCCCCCCCAGCTGCTGCCCCTCCCACTTCCCATCCAAGAATTTGAGAGGATCCCCCTCCACCCCACCCCTTCCTTCACCCTTCCTGCTTTGATGTGTGCTGCCTCTTCCAAGATAAATTCTGGGACAGAGATCCTTTTGTGTTTGGGCTTGTGACTACAGACACCTCCACCTTAGTAACCTGGGCTATGGAGCTTTGAGACCATCTGACACTTCCTCCCTGCTTTTTCAGGTATAAACATCTAATAGCACAGCCTGCTGCGTCGTGGGTTTGTGAAATGTGGAGATTGGCTCCCAGGACGGCGCTTTTCCACTATACATAATGTCTACAGCACCCTCCCCCCACCTGTGAATTAATAAAAAAGACGAGCTCAGATAAGGAGAAAAGCTTGATCTAGGGCTTCACAAATGAAGGGAATAATAGGAATTTTAAAATGACAAACCACTTTCTGAATTCACAAATATATTTTTTAAAAATTCTTATTGGATTAAAATTAAGGAAATCATTGCAAAAATCAAGGTCTTTCTTCCGGTTCCAACTTTGACACAGAACTCTGACACCCAGGCAGGGATCACCCCCTCTGGCTTGAGGCTTTCTTCTCCGAGTATGAAATGGCACCTAAGTGGTTCTAAGGACTGAATGTTCTAGTTGCCTATGCAAGCTTCTGACAAGGGAGTATTGTACCAGGAGACGCTTCCTCCTTGCCCCTGATGTGGAAGAACCCCTCCCTCGGAGTTGGAGTGAATCATTTCTTTGGCTTTGGTGTTTCCTTCTGTGGGGATGGCACCTGTCACCTCATATGAGGACCGTTTTCCTGCCAGTTTTCCCAACCAAACAACAATCAAGGTCCACTATCGTGCTGCAAGTTGGAGAAAATCCATATCAAGCAGGCTTAGATAATAAAGATAATTTATTGACTCATGTAACTGAAAGGTCCGATTGTGGGTTTGGCCTGAGGTCTGGCTCCATTCGGGGTTCGCGTGATGTAACTTGGTCCTCACCTCTCTCCTTCCCTCTGCTCTGTTTCCATGATGTTGGTCCCATTCGCAGGTGGTTCCAGTGGGAAGAAGATTTCTCCCTTCCCCAGGCCAGACCGACCCTACCGGATTGACTGTTTGGCTCAAGTGTCTATGCTCGAACCAATCGATGAGGCCAAGATGATGAGAAATAGTAATCAGCAGAGGCTACTCAGGCTTCCCTGCTTCCTGGGAGCTGGCGGTGGGGTCAGCTCCACCCACCTGCCTGGCTGGGGACAGTGAGGCAGTGACTTCTCAGATACCAGGATGACAGAAGAAGGGCAGGGGTGGGTGCCACACTTCCTTCACATGTAGTAGACACCTCCCCTGCAGCATTCACCACCGCTCACTTTCTATACAGGGGTTCTCGTCTCCCCCCTTAGAAAGTGAACACCTCGACCCCAGATGATCTGTGTCTGCATTCCCAGGTTCCCGACACGTATGTGTTCAGTAGAGGTTTCTTGGGGTCAGTTTTTTTTCAGATGCCTCTACAGTGTTCACCTTCAGAAGGTGGCTCTTGGCTGTTCCCGGGGACTTTGGATTCCATGTCCAAGTGGAATAGATGGAGGTCAGGGGCATTGAGATGGAGGAAGTGTGGGCCTGGGACTTTGGAGCATGTCTCTGCTGGCCATGTTGAAAGCATGGGAGGACTCCATCCATTCACCGCTCAGGAACACCAGCGTGTTCCAGCATCATGGGAGCTAAATGACCCCCAAGTCTGGTTTTGATATGACATTTAGCACAAAAGGACATGGGTGGGTATAAAAATCAAGCACCAAGAGACAGCCTGACTTTCTTCTCCCAGGAGTAAAATTGCCTCGACTGAGCCTCTAACAGAAAGAGACGGGTGAAAGACAGGAGTGGAAATTAACTCCCCCCCCGACCCCATGCTTGAGGTGCAATCTGGCATTTTGCTGGAGGCAGCTACTTCACAAAGGTTTGTGGCAGTGGCTGTGAAAGAGAAATGAAATGTCAGGGTTTCCTCCCTGGCGGGGCCTGCATTAGGTCAGTGCAGAAGGCATCCCTCCCCACGCAGCATGAGGAAAATGTATTTTAAAGGGTATTTTGTCGATTTAGCAAACTATGGTGTGGGAACATAATGGAATATGGGATAGCTAATAAGATGCTGTGTGAAAATGTTGATTAATATGGATACTGTCTTTGGAAAAAAAAAGTGAGTTAAAAAAAAGAAGCCTAGAACTCAAAATAGCATGAACACACTGATTATAGCTCCATAAAACATGTGTTCATTTTTAAATATCGAGAGAGGGTTTGGAGTAAAGTAAATAGAGTTTATGAGGTTGGAAGCCTTAGTTTGTAATTAGTTTTAAAGGATTTTTGCAGAACAGTCTTCTCTGGGTGAATGCGTAATGGATTTTCAGGAACTGAATTCTGCTCTTCCTAGGCTGGTTGGATATATGCAGTGGTTTTAGTGTAAAGTGTGGAGAAGGAAGGAAGGAAGGAAGGAAGGGAGGAAGGAAGGGAGGGAGGGAGGGAGGAAGGAAGGAAGGGAGGAAGGAAGGAAGGAAGGGAGAAGAGAGGGAGAGAAGGAGGGGCAGGAAGGAGAGAAGAAGAAAAAGGAAAAGACAGTTAAGGAAGCAAACAGTTTGGAAAACATTTTGCAAAATGTAAAGTACTAGGTAAATATTTGCTATTATTAGACACAATAACTCATGATCTACTGCAAAATAGCACTGCTCTCAGAATGAGGTAAGGCCTCCTGCCTTTATCTGAGATGGTTTTAGGTTGCTATTCTTTTAAGCCTCTCTCATGGTTTTAAAAACCTCTCCTCCCTTGAGAGACTTCCTTCCGCTGCTCAGTTCTTTGGGGACCTCTCTCCCTGATACTTCTATGCTTCTATGATGAGTTGTAAACCAGATAACCACATCTGTTAAAACTGAATGTAAAGTAAGATTAAATAGACTCTGAGTGAGACGTTGAGAAGCTTCTCCTACTGGCAAAGTCATAAACTTTAGATCTTAAGTTTTTTGGGGGGAGAGGCATCATTTTGGCTAATAACTATTATTAATACTAAATACTATTTAGTAACTTAATAACACTAAAAATGTATTGACGGTTTGGGATTCCCTTCTGGGCCCCCAGATACGTTAGAGTTAGTGGAGGCTGTTGGATGAGTGATGGCCACACAAAAGAGATGTTACAGGCAGTGGAACTCTTGGACCTATTCTACACGTGGTTGAAATTGACCACCTAGAGCCACACAGTGTGTTGGAATTCAATCAAGTAAACCTTTTATTCATCAATTATATTTTTGTAAAAAGGATTTATGGTTGAGTACATCAAGATACATCTGACAAAGGTGAAGAAGTTGGCAACAGGAGCTGGTCTGCCATGAACATGGATTATTCTATTTGGGGTATATTATATTGAGATGATGACAAGGCATGGCTGTGGGATCATCCTCGGGACAATTGGAGATCTGGGAGCAGAACTTGGGTGACAGGGAGCAACTAGAAATAAAGGTTTAGGGATTAACTGCAAATAAATGGTAGATAGAAACGCATCTGAAAGATACATTGAGGGAATGCTATAGACGGAGAAGATCGGAGGACTGAGGGTTGAGCCCTGAGCAAATCCACACTTAGGGACCAGAAGATGAAAAGTGTAAAATGCCACCTCTGACCTCCAGGAGACTGGCATCTTGTCAGAGATACTAAACGTGTACCGCATGAAGGATTGGAGAGGAATTCATGGCTATAAAAACCACCACGTGATAACTTGGGCTCTCCAGACCCTAAGCGCTGTAGGCAGTCGGGCAAGGAGAGATGTCATAAGATGGAACTGATAGAGAAGACTTCTTGGGAAGGGAGACCAGCTCAGCCTGGAAAAGGTAGCTCTGGGAGCTCTGAGCCAGCTGCAGTATATCTGGGCAACTCTCTAGCCCAGAGTTATGAACAGAGAAATGTGGGCGATCTGGTCAACCCAGGGGAAAAATGGCTCCCCTCACCGCCTCCCACAGATCCCCTTTTTCCCCATGCATATTCACAAACCTGCCTCTCATACTTGGCCCGGGCTACTTCTTCCTTTACTGGAAGGCCTTCCTCTTTTTCTCCTGCTGTCATAGTTTCTGGAAGCCTCAAAAGAGCACCCAGTTGACTTCCTTTCTCTGAACTCTAGTAACTTGCTTTTCTTTACCACGTGTTTGAAACTTTACATATATTTCTCTATATTTTTATTTCTTTATGTGCTCGGCCTGTTCCCCAATTACACTGTTTGTCACTTGCCTTAGAAGATTGCTATAAGGATCAGGGACAATGTACATAAGTTGTTAGCACAGAATAGGTGCTTAGTAAGAGCTGGCTGTTACTATCCATGGGATTACGGATGCCCCTTGAGATCGGTGGCCATGTCTGGTGTCCTCTCCACATCTAGCTAAGGGCAGGCACATGGTGAATGAATGAGTGTTGATGGGAGAGCAGATTCTCCCCACTTTCAATTGGCTTCTTTCATCACCTGAGCAATTCTGTTCAACAGGAAGGACTGTAAAAGCTCATTTCTGGGCAGTTGCAAAGATATTTGCCCATTTAATTTTTTTTTAAAGAAATGGCTGGAGAAAAGCCAACTCTCTTGACCTTTATTGATGAAGGGCAAGTTGCTTTTGTTAAATATAACATCTCAAAATCTTTCAAATGGACATTAATGCTGATGACAGACCTGATCTCAGCAGACAAATGGGGGAATTACGGGCTCAGGAAGAGAATGATCATACAGAGCTTTAAATCCCTGGCTGTTCCTGGCTCATGATCCATTAATGTGGGGGGTAATGCTGTTAGTTCCCTGTTCCAGCTGGGAACTTCACTTCACATTTCAGAGCACCTGCAGAACGAGAGGGAGGAGGAGGAGGAAGAGAAAGAGGAAAGGACAGTGATGCGGTTTTCTTTTTTTGAAGTGACATGTATGAGGCCCAGCCTAGATGATTTCCATGACATTTTTTTGAAAGAGCCATTTTTAGCAGTTGAAGTCGTTTCAAGCCATATCAGCCCTATCGTCTCAGACATTGGCGCAGCAGTAGAAGCTAGGAAAGTGTTTGCATCCCTGGAGAGCATTTAGGTTTCCTCTTAATGGCACTCATCGTGGTTTGGCTTGTAGCATTAGCTGGGGGAGGGTGGGAATGTGGCTATTGGAATTCCTGGGCCACTTCTCTTTTGTACACTGACCTTCAGACTTAGGCTAGTTTTAAAAATAGGTACCTCCAGGGGCGCCTGGGTGGCTCAGTCGGTTAAGCCTCCGACTTTGGGTCCAGTCAAGATCTCCCGGTCCGTGAGTTCCAGCCCTGTGTCGGGCTCTGTGACAACAGCTCAGAGTCTGGAAACTGCTTTGGATTCTGTGTCTCCCTCTCTCTCTCTCCCTCTCCTGCTCACACTCTGTCTCTCTGTCTCAAAAAATAAAAAAAATAAATAAAACAAAAACATTAAAAAAAAAATAGTTACCTCCAGAACCAGGACAAATAATTCTGCTTATTTAATGCGTATGAATATTTCACATCCATAGAGCGAATCTAGAAAGCGTGGGGAAGGGAAGATGGTACAGGTCGGGTACATTCCCATGTAGTTCAAGCCCAAGCTGAAGCTACGAAACAGATGGTTTGTCTTCAGGGTCTGCCACTCCCTCGTGTCAGAGTGTCCTTCCCAGTGACACACGGGAGGCTTCCGCCGCACCAGCCTGGCCTGGGGCTCAGCATGCCAGCTGTCTGCAGCCTCCTTCCCGGAAGCAGCTCACCCACCATGTGTCCTTAGCTGTGCACCTGGCATCACAAGAACCCCCCCTCCCCAGACCCCCCCTCCCACCAGTTGAGCCCGCCCCCCCCCCCCAACTCCAGCCCCAGCCCCAACCCCACCTGATCGGTCCCGCCCCCCTGAGACAACTGGATTTGGGGAGAAGGCCGGCCACGAAGGCGTGCAGCCCGGGCTAGCTGTCAGCTTGTGAGGGGCTTGGGGTCACAGCCTTACTCGAGAGGAGCAAAAAGCTCAACCAGTCTCCCTGCTTCTGGAACTTGCATTGGAGAACCAGGTAGAAGTCGCTCGTTGGTGATGGGTCTTTGCTGAAAGCCTTGCAGACGCACACGGGGAGGGGCCGCGCGTGACCAGGGAGCGGAGGGCAGGGAGGCCGAGAGGTAAGGGCCACGGGGCAGGCGGGAGCAGGACAGGAGTTTGACTCCTTGCGTGGCAGCCTGGGGTCTTCTCTCTTTTCACTGATAGTTCTCCCGTTTGCTATGAATGCTTTGGTTTTAGGAAAAGAAAATACAGGGACCTTGTAGGAAGAATAACACATTAAAGTCGTGCCGAGACTTGACAGATGTTTCGCTTAGAGCCAGGCATTTCCAGGCTGACCCCAAGGGACAAGAGCCAGGAACCAGGGGGCTAAAAACAGAAAGACTGGAGGGGCCTGGGAGGAGGCACACGGGGAAGGGACTGTCCTAGTCAGCTCCGGAGCCATAACAAAATACCACAGATTGGGAGACTGCCCCAACAGACCTTTATTTCTCAGTTCTGGAAGCTGGAAGCCTGCGATCAGGTGCATGGTTGAGTTTTGGTGAGGGTCCTCTTTTCGGCTTGCAGCCAGCTCCCCCCTCATGGGAGCAGGGGTGGGGGCGGGGGCCCTGTCCGGTGTCTCTTCTCTTAAGGACAGTGATCCTATTGGATTGGGGCCCCACCCTTATGACCTCATTTAACATCAACCACCTCCTTACAGGTCCATATCCAAATATAGCCACTCTTAGGGTTAGGGTTTCAACATATGAATTTGGGCAAAGCATTTGGTCCATAAAAGGGACCAAAGAGAAGAGCCTTGATGTCCAGCCAGTGGTGGACTCTGAGTTCATTTATGGTTGACTTGATGTCTGTCTGTTAATTCATTTATTCATTCAGCCATTCAGTGAGGATTATTGAGCAACATAGAACGCCCAGGCAATATCCCCAATTAATATTATTTCTACAATATTTTAATAATTAATATTAATATATTATATCAATAATTAGTATTATAGAAATAATATGTTTATATATTATTTATTGATATGTGGGATGATTGAATGCCTTATATTTAATAATTAATGTTAATATATTATATAAATAATTAGTATTATATAAATCATAATATGTGTATGTATTATATATTACTTATAAGATGTGGGATGATTTAATGCCTTATATTTAATAATTAATATTAATATATAAATAACTAGTATTATAGAAATAATATGTTTATATATTTATATATTATTTATAAGATATGTGGGATGATTGAATGCCTTATATTTAATAATTAATATTAATGTATTATATAAATAATTAGTATTATATAAATAATAGTACATTTATATATTTATATAATATATTATTTATAAGATATGTGGAATGATCTTAATGCCTTATATTTAATAATCAATATTAGTATATTATGTGAATAATAAGTATTATATAAATAATAATACGTATACATTATACGATATGTGGGATGGTCTTAACGCCTAGAAGAAAAGTAATGCATTGGTGGGGCTAGGGAGAGAGTGTGCGTGTTTATTATTTTAGATGGCATGTTGAGCAATGGTTATAAATAGAATCTCAGATTATTTCATAGGATAATCACAGGAAGTTGCTCCTGACTTGCTTTTTCTCCTTTCTTGCTTTAAAAATCAGGGCACTGGCTGCAGGGGATGCTAGTCTTTCAGACACCCCATCGCGAAGGGAAATTTAGCAGGAACAGGGAGTGTTCACCATTTTCAAGATAATGATCCATCATCGTTGGACATTCAGAAGTACCTCCACGGCTCCGTCCTCACGGGTGATATGCCAAATCCGTCCCTCGTTGCCGAGCCCCGCTGTTGTTGGCCAGCTGTCCCCAGACCTCCCGGGCTTTACCTAAAGCACACACAACAGCTGATAGAGGCCCCTGCCCCAGGAGAGAAGTCTGGCTGGGCACACACATGGGGCCCCTGGAGGCTCTGTGCCCTGCCTGGCTCACGGCAGCCAGACTCAAGGTGTCTACAGTCAGTTTTGGGAAATCAAGCTATTGCTATGTCCAGGTTGGTTTTAGAATAAAACAGCTGAGAAGTATGTGACGCCCAAGCTTAGGTAAGTAAAGTATTTGAGTGTCACCGATGTTTGTTTAAAGAAAACGGCATGACTGTGATGACTCTTAATCTTTTTCAGTGCAAGCCGTCTCCTTTGACAAGAGTGTTGACCAGACTTGGATTCCGTTGGAGGACATTTGGGGATAATTCACTGGTGAGCACTCTGTAACTGCCTGGCAGGGCCGGGAGAACCGAAGAGCTGCCCCTCTGGGGAGACTCTAGCGTCATGACAGTCCTTTCCCCAAGTTCCTTAGACTCATGCAGCCAGAGACACGGCCCCCTAGGAACCTCACTTAATGCACGTTGGGCTGTCCGGACCAAAGTGGCCAGTCCGTCGTCTACCCCTGCTTCCGTGCACGCCAGTACTGATGCCTGGTGCTTGATGACTTGGTCCTTTCGGGGATCCTCTGGGAATGCCCAGAATTCCTTGTTGCAAAATGACAAAGCTCGCCAGTCCTCCTAGCTAAATGTCTTCGCCACGGTCCTGTGTGCCAGGAGATGATGCGATGAGCTCTAAGTAGCAGGGACTACGTAGCAGTGACTGTAGCAGTGACTGTGGGCACGGACTCAAGTCCGTGTCCACTGCTCTTGAGCTGTCATGGTGGGTCCACTCTGGACACAGCCCAAACCTGGGTAGGTAGTGCTTTAGACTGACTTGAGGCTGGAAAGGGGGAACTAGAAGCAAGCCTGGTGGAAAGGCCACACCTACAGTGTGATAAATGCAGTGTATCGATCAAATCAGACTCAAAATATAGCCTCCGGGGAGATGACCCTTGCCCATAGTTCAGGACAGGAAGGGAGGAACACGGTCTAATTATAGCAGCAGAGGAGGCAGAAGGCAGCAGCATGTCCTGGCAGTGAGCCAGGCACGCACTAAATGTACACCTACAGTATCCGTGAACCCCAGATACAGTTTCAGCCCCGTCAGCAGTGCCTCCCCGTGTCTCTCCGCTAATCCGGTGCAGACCGTGTAGAGCTTAAATTAAATGAAATACAAAAGCATCCCGGGGTCCATGGTGTTATTCTATTACTGAGCATACGTGGGTTGGGATCCTTTGCAAAGGTGCTGATTTTCTTGAACCAGGAGCCACACGGGGGCTCTTCCTGTAACGCAAGGTTGGCATAGATACGATATTAAAAGCGACTTACATTCTGAGAATTGGTGTGCAGAGAAAACACACAGCATTGCGCTACTTACCGTGCCTGAAGTCAGGAAAGACGTAAAGAGTCATCCAGCTTCAATATCGTTGCACGGAGTTTGAAAGGCAGAATTTCAGAGATCTTCTGTTCTGTCCATTTCTTTTGCAAGTTGGGCAAGGACGCTCCGAGGGAATGAAATGAATGAAATGTGCCCAGGGTCACACAATACAGGGCAAAACCTTGATTAGAGTCCAGAGTTTCTAACTTTGCTTCACTCCTGGACTGTCTAAAATCTACTCTCTTTTAAAAATTTTGTCTCCAGTATTACTAGATAACACATTATGTCTAAGAGGCTTATTTAGGTTTGTTATTTTTAAGGGATAGCCACTTTGAACTTTTCTCCCCAGGATTTTTTTTCTTTCCCCAGAAAAAATTTATAGAGGATTACCACCATCCACCAAGTTGCTGAAGCCACGGCCGTCTGAGTTATCATCTCCCCTCCCCGCTGCCCCATCCTTCGCTCCGTAACATCTCATCTGTTGAGAAGTCCTATTCTACTTTTAAAATACATTTGCAATCCTTCGTCTTCTTTCTGCCTCTGCCTTTCCAAGCCCCAGCAGTGGCTCTGGTCATATTTGTTGCAAAACCTCCCTTCCATGCATTCGCCACCCTGGAACCAGGATGATGCTTTTAAACTTTTTCTTTTTGAAATAATTACAGATTCACATGAAACGACAAAAAAAAAATAATAATGTGCAAGGAGATCTGTACACCCATCACCCAGTTTCTGCCAATAATAACATCTCACACCATTATGTGTGTCTGCAGTCACACGTGTAGATGCATGTAACCACCGCCACAATGGGGATGATGATCTCTAAAACCTGTATGTCAGTCATGTCGTTTCCTTGCTGAAACCTTTCAGGGGCTTATCATCCTTCTAGAATACACTCAAACTTCCGCCCAAGCAACTTCTCGGCTTCCTCCCAGACCACCGAGCTCTGTTCCTGTTGCCTCCACTAGCCCCCCAGAGCTTTACAGCTGCGTCTGTTTCCATTTGATCGGCTTTGCTCCTGGCTCTTCCCTCAGCTGGCTTATCCTTCCTTAGGTGCCACTGTCCACATCGCCTTCTCTGACCACTTACTCTCCATAGTAGAACCCTGGCTTGGGCCCTGTTCCATACATTTGCTCCCTGGTTTCTTTATTCCTTGGGGACATAAATGCCACGAAGGCCAGGCATTTTGTCAACAGTTACCCCTTCAGAATGGACTCCCAGGCCTGGTATGCAGTAATCGTGTAGAATGATGTTGAGGGACAGATTTATGTCCTAATGTCCAGAATCTGCCAGGACAACTCCGGGTCCGAATTATTTGGTGGGAAGGAACTGTGTAGTTACGTATGTAGAGAAAAATCTCATCTTCTGAAAAGAATAATGGCCTTATACTCAATATAAATAATACTTCAAGAATACAAAGGTATAGACTTTTGTAATTTTTTTTGTAAAAGTCTATATCCAATACTTTTTGAGGCACTGAAAAGGGAAGTCGTATTTTCTGTTCTTAATCAAGTTGCTTTTTTGGTACATGTTTCAGGTGGTTCTGCTTCTTTTTCTGCATTGTATTTTGTGTCCTTAAGAAAAGTATCAAACCCGGGGTGCCTGGGTGGCTCAGTCGGTTAAGCATCCGACTTCAGCTCAGGTCATGATCTCGCGGTTCGTGAGTTCAAGCCCCGCGTCGGGCTCTGGGCTGACAGCTCAGAGCCTGGGGCCTGCTTCGGATTCTGTGTACCCACCCCTCCCCCCCGTCTCCGCCCCACCCCTGCTTGTGTTCTGCCTCTCTGTCTTTCAAAAAATGAATAAACATTAAAAAAAAATTTTAAAAAGAAAAGTATCAAACGTTCTCTCCCTATATCTACTAAGAGTAAATATTCCAAATAGGATGATGTTGTATTGAATGCAAAAGTGTGGGCTTGTATTATAGTTAATGCTGCCTGGGAGTATTTGTCTCAGCGTCCTCAGCCACTGCCAAACAGGAGGACTTCATGACTGATGCCAGTTTTTAGGTTTAGTCCCAAACGCATGGGTATCGAGTGCTCCTGAATAAGGCAAACTCACCGAAGACACGGTGCCCACAGGCCAGCAACATGGTACGGATTTCACAGAGCCACCACGGAAGGCAATGGGGCCTCCACTGTTGGGACAGAGGGCGCGGTCTGTAGTCACGCCAGACTGAGGGACTCGGCTGAAATGACACGGGCCGTCGGAAGCACAGGCTCACGTGTGGGGTTTGCCGGTCACGTCTCCCGTGGAGGACACCACTGCTGTATGGAAACTGCTCTGGACAAGACCAGGAGATAGAAGAAAGCCGCTTTCCGCTTCTGCACACGTTTGCCACTTTCTGTCTCACGAGGGTGGCTCACGCTCTCTCCAGCCTCGTCTCTGTCGGAGGCGTGCAGGTCCTGTGAACTTGCTCTGTATTCGTTTAGGTGATCTGGACTTCGGTGCTAATCCATGACCTCGTCAGATGCCTGTTAATTGGGACTGCTGTGGGTCACGCCTGGCGTGAGAGACACAAAAATAAAAGGTTCCTAAGTTTGGGGCCTCTAGAAACTTCCAGGGCCAGCGAGGGAGCACAGATAAATGGACAGGCGATTGCAGCACAACAGGAAGGCCGGTGCTAGTTACGTGTAATTTGCAACCAGGCCCACAGATTTGGGTCCCGGGAAAGCCAGCTTGAGTAGGAGGGAGGGGAAGTGCTGTGACCTCTGAGGGAGGCACGGCTCCCTCCACGTTGTCCTTTGAACACAAATCAAAGCTGGCAGTTGAGACCTCCTGCTGAGGAGTAGAACCTCCATAAATTATGCCTGAGGGGCCAGCTTCCCCTCCTTTCCTGACCCTCCAGCAGCAGATGTGACCAGGAGGTCATGGGTGATTTCTCTGCCAAATCTGGGGGTTTCAGGTGCGCTGGCACCCCCTTGATAAAAGTGCAAGAAGATACGGGGCCGCAGGGGCAGGAACTGCCCGGGGCAGAGGGCGACGCCCCGGCAGGGGTCTGGAGGTCACCACCTCTCCGCTTGGCTGAGTTCCACCTGACTTCTCCCTGCAACAATGTCTGGGTTTTCAAGTTCATTTCACGCTGCTGGTTCATCTCTGCACTTAAAAGTGTTTTCTTAATTGCACTTAAAAAATTAGTACAATAGGACCTATTGTACTGTTCCCCCTTTTCCCTGAAAGGAGACTGCTGGGAAAAGGGTTTCATTTCCTTCCTGTCACAGCCACGGCTCTGTCCTCACCAAGGCTGTGATTCTGTGGGAGATAATCTGGGTCTGGAAATCTTTCTTTCTTTCTTTCTTTCTTGCTTGCTTGCTTGCTTTCTTGCTTTCTTGCTTTCTTGCTTGCTTTCTTGCTTTCTTGCTTTCTTTCTTCTTTCTTTTCATTTCAGACCGTTATGCGTTGCAAATCCTCCCAGGGGCTGCTCAGAACTCAGGTGTTTGTTTATTTTCCTTCCAGCTGTTCAGAAGGACGTGAAGTAGACGGTGCTGGGGGAGAACTGGGAATGTGGAGGTGGCAGAATAGGGTTCTGGGACTGCACCTGTCCCAGTGCCTTGGCATCGTCTCCTGACTTCCCTAAGTTCAGTTTCCTCCCCCGTACAATGGGGCCGTTTGACCACAGCCACCGCGGCACTTAGCCCAGAGTCCCGCTTAAAAGATGTCAGTGACAATGATCGCGGATCTCAGATGTGGGCCAAGCATGAAGCAGAGACACAGAGTCACTGGAGTTAGCATATGTGATGTTTTCTACGATCACCTCGGGACCGAAGGGCAGAAGCAATCACAGAGCCTTGGAGCTGGTGGGCCCCCAGGGGGCAGCCCCCCCAAGTTTCTGTCGCAGCGGAGCTTAGGGCTCTGGGTTCTGCTCATGCTCTACCGTGGGGTCGCGCGGTCTCGGGTGTGCGTCCCCTTGAATCATCTCCAAACCTTGGCTGCCCCCTCCCGCACCCCCCCCCCCCGCCACTGAGTCTCTGACCAGGGGCTGCTGACAGGTGGCAGCTGTGTGTGGGGTGCAGGACTTTGCTGAATGACTTCAGAGACGCTGCCACAGGGACTGACAGCGCAGGAGTGAGCCTGGCTCCTCTGCGTCGTGGGTCCCTTCACATGGGGCCCCTTTCAAGCAGCCATGGGGACTTTCTGGACGCAAATAGGGTGCAAGGCAGCCTGGCGATGTTCCCAGCGGTGTGTGAGTCCTGTCCCTGTGGTGGTGCCATCTACACCGTAGGACCAGGGAACTCTGAACAAAGGGAGCCAGAGGTGAACTGGAGACAAGCTCAGGGGCTGCTGAGAGGGCAGAACAGAACGAGAGGAGAGCCCAGGGCGGTGGGGGGGGAGAGGCGAAGACACCCCGGAGCCCCCCAGCCTCACTGACCCCACCCATGATGACTGTTCTGTGATGATGGCCAAACGCAGACTTTCCCATGAAGCCCTGCCTTTGTTCATCAGCCTTTCTCGGAGGCTGCAGAGAATGGAAACACCTTGCCACGTCCAGCCCCTGTTTTAAGGACAGCTTCATCGCTCAGTCATTTCTTACACATTTTATGTGTCCAGGGGAGCAGAAACCTGCAGCCAGCCCCTGTTTTCTTTCTCCGGCCCCCGTGTGCCGCAGCCTGGGGCATCCAGGACAGCGGGGCACGCCGGCTACTCAGTGGGAGAGCAGAGCCGGGAGCCGTTTTCAAACTCCTTCCGACCCAAAATGCAGTGCCCTTTCTCCATCGGCACGTTGAGGTTCTAACCAACCAGGAACTTTTCCCTGAATAATAATGATAAAAAGAAAACTCATTTCTTGCCCTCACAGAGCCGATGACTTGATGGGAGACAGTGATGATAATGTCAGATGATGACAAAAGCCATGAAAAAATAAAATAAAGCAGAGAAAGGGTCAGAGAGGCCCAAAATGTTTGAGGTTGCAGTTTTAAACAGAGTGCTCAGGCAGGGCCTCACTGAACAGGTGCCAGTCGAGCAGGGACCTGAGTGAGGTTAGCAAGTGAGTCTGTAGCAATCTGTGGTAGGGAGAGGTAAACTTACAAACGGAGAACTGTAAGTGCAAAGGCCCTGAGGTGGGAGGCCTGACATATTCACGGAAGCACCAAGCAGAAGGAGTATGGGGAGAAGACGAGAGGTGGAGTTTAGGGGGTGAAGGCAGCTGAAATAATGTGGGGCCTATAGGATTTGGGCTTTAGCTCTGAGTGAGATGGGGAACCATCCAAAAGTTGAGACAGTGTCGTGATCTGACTTATGTTTTATTATTTTAAAAAAAAATTTAATGTTTATTGATTTTTCAGAGAGAGAAAGAGAGAGAGACAGAGACAGAGCACAAGCAGGGGAGGGGCAGAGAGAGAGGGAGACACAGAATCCGAAGCAGGCTCCAGGCTCTGAGCTGTCAGCACAGCTGGCTCCGCCCAGAGAACCTGGAGTTCAGACAGACACTGAGAGTGGCCAGTGTGTGAAGGTATGTAAGCTGTTGGATACATGAACACCCGTCCCCAGTTTGAAATGTGACTGGCAGATCATGGCAGAAAGAAAATGCTGGGGTAGGGATTCACGAGCCTGAGAATTGGGTGCGGCTTCTCCCCATCGGGTATTTCTCTTTCTGTTTTTCAATTCTTACCCATTTTGGTATTCCTGCTGTCCGTCTCCACAGTGTCTTAGAATATCTGCCTCTTGTCCCAGGAGGACTTGGGGTGAAGCAGATTCAAAGAATCAGCACAAATGAGATTATCGCCCTTCTTTGCACAGACGAAGTATAATAACCTCAGCCTATATTTCCGTGTGGTAGTCCAACAGGAAACAAAAAACGGTCGCTGAGGTTTCCTCCGGCTCATTTCAGCCTCCCACGTATGGAAGTCAGGTGTCCCCTGGGGGTCCTCCCTTGGAAGCTCGCATCAGGATTTGAACTTACGGCAGCTGAACTGGCGAGTGGCCGCCGGCAGCTGAAGGGAAGAGAGGTCCAGTGGTCACTGGAGAAAAGCTACAGCTGGAACAAGAGCCTTGGTTCACACCCTAGACGTGCGGCTCACTTGTAACATGACCTCCGTGACGGTTTAGTGTTTGTTCCCGTGAAATGGGGATTACATTTCAGTCGAACCTCCTTACTCAGGGACTCTTGTGTTGTGAGTCTGCCTCTTTCTAAGATGTATCTGAACCCCCCAAATCATTGCTCATGGCACTTTCACGATCATGGGAGGGTTTATGCAGAGCAGGGCCATTTTTGAGTCGTCTGATGCACACGTTCCTAAATGACGACCGACGAGGCAACACCCCGCTTTTTTGTTCCTGCTCCCATACTGCAAACAAGTGTCCTTTTTGCCGGGTTTATTTAGTGCTACATTAAAAAAAAAAAATTGTGCATTTTGATGTTGCTGTTTAAAACAGCCCCAAGCTGGGGCGCCTGGGTGGCACAGTTGGTGAAGCGTCCGATTCTCGATCTCCACTCAGGTCGTGATCTCACAGTTCATGAGTTCGAGCCCCGTGTCGGGTTCTTACTGCTGGCATGGAGCCTGCTTAGGATTCTGTCTCTCTTCTCTCGGCCCCTCCCCTTCTGGTGCTCTCTGCCCTCCCCCCAAAATAAATAAATAAACTTAAGAAAATTAAAAATAAATAAATAAATAACAAACAGCCTCAAGCCTAGTACTGAGGCTGTGTACTACTCCAAAGTGATGTGCCTTATGGGAAAAATGCCTGTCTTTAGATGAGTTGCATCCAAGCGTGCGTTAGAGTGCTGTTGGCCAAGAGCTCGGCTAGTAAATCAACAGTACGTATTAAATGAGGTGCCTTTAAGCACAAGCATGCGTGAAGCCGGTTTATGTGACGATCAGCTGATGAAAATGATGTGACCGGGGGCTCGCAGGAACCTAGTTTAGGTTTGGGATTTGCCAGTTCGGTGTTTGTAGGGACTTCATAGAACTTAACTACCACCAGGAACAAGAATCAATCGTACGTGCTCCGCCCAACTCAAAGGACTGTCGTACGAATCGAAGGAGACGCTAAATGTAAAACCGCTTTCTACACTATAAACACCAAACAGCGAGAGGTGGTTGCCCTCGTTTGGCAGTTACAATATACCACGTTTTTGGACGTCCATTCATGATCTCAGTCTCCCTCACCTCCCTACGATGCAAGGTGTCTTGTGCTTTTGGTTCATGTACCTAATATACGGAAATAGAGCCGGCAGAAATGAGGTGGCCTTTCAGCAGTGAGGTAGCAAGCGTCATTGTCCAAGCCCAAATAAAACGATGGATGTGCATGCCTCTTAAACTCCCGGAACACCTGAGCGTGGCCCTCAGCTTCCTGAGACATCCTTCTAATCCGGGAGGGTTAGAAATGTATGGCAAGACGGCGAACAGGAAGCTTTCCGTGTCTGTGTCCTGATTTCCCCTCTCTGAGCTTTGACCGTGGGGAAGACATTTCGGACGAACGCAGGAGTGTGTGGAGGTCGGGTGATGCCGCCCTCTCCCCGGGGAAGGGCTGGCTTGCGGGGTCCGTGACTTGCTTCTATACCAGGCGGAGGGAGGCCAAAGTAGCCAGGTGTATTCGGGTGGATGGGGCTCTGAGGAAGGGCTTTCCCCAGCTTCCTTGAGTTTCTTAAGCGGCCCAGGCAGGACCCAAAAGTAGTTGTGAGTCACTTGTAGGTCCTGCCAGAGGAAGGTTCTACACCTGAAGGCAAGGAGGCCGGTGTTAGGGTTGGGGGGCGGCCATGAACTGGACCAAGTGGGAAACTTGCCAGGTTTACTGTATTGTGATGCGGGGTGAGGCCTAGTACTCCAGGGGCACGCCTGTGACAGACCTCATCCCTGAGGACTCCCTGGCTAGATGCACCCAAGGCGAAGAGAGAAGCAGGGGAGGGAAGGCTAGGAGACTAGCATTTGTATCTAGGAGAGGCTGAACACTGTGCCCAAAAGGCCTGTCTCAGGGCCTCTCACAAGGTGATGTGCAGGAAAGTTGTCTAGGATCTTATAAAATGCAGATTCTGATTCAGGAGGCCTTGGGTGGGGGTCTGAGACTCGAACAAGCTCCCAGCTGAGGCCGGTGTCACTGGGCTTGGACCACGCTCTGAGTAGCAAGGCTCTGTGTCAAAGATCAGATTATCCTTGAACCGAGCTGGAGTTTTAGCTGTTTCTGCTTTGTCTGCTTAAGTAGCGGTGGGACCGCAGGAGGAGAGCAAGAGTCTCAGACTAAATACAAGAAACGCTTTTCTTCTGCACGTCTGCACTGCCTCACTCCAGTCATCCCAGAAAGGCAGGGGCCCAAGAGAAGGACCCAGGAGGAAAGGTAGGCAGGTCAGACACGATCAGGTCAGGATTTGATGGCTACGACACGATTCCTCCTGATGATGAAGGCCTCGACTCCGCAAGCATCTAGCGAGCCCCTTCCAGGGCAGGCAAAGTCCTTGAAGTGCCCTCAATACCACTGGGAACAGAAGGACGACAAGAGATGGTCCTGCCCCGGGAGTTTCCTGTTTAGTGGGGAGTATAGGTACCCAAATAATCACACTTTCAAGGCTTATGTTTTATTTTGTGGAAAACCTTGGGATATGAAGTGGCATTGTCTTAATAGCATCCAATACGATCATGTAGGGTCAACTGTCTTAGCAGGAAGTTCCACAATGGAAAAATAAAAAGTTCATCTCAACATTACGGGGGAACTTTTATCACGGCCTCCATTTGGGATTGATTGTAGTGCTCACCCCACCTAGTGGCTATTTACCTGAACTGCAGGTCGGTTTCCTGTGCCTCTGGAAATCTACACGTCGCATGAAATGGTAGTAAATGTCTCAGAGGACGAGTTCTTCACTGTCGAATGAAAAATCTTGACCACTTTGGAACCCTGGGAACTTATCACTGGTATCGCGCCTGAAGCCCTTTTTGAATTTGTGAAAAGTTCTACCTTTTGGGCTTGGGAGGTTTTCGTGGGTTGATTTCTAAAGAGGAGAGGAGGATCTTTTAAAAACTAGTTTTCAATAATTTGGGGCGCACCAGAATAATCAGAGAGAGAGAGAGAGAGCAAGAGAGACAGACAGGCAGAGTGCAGACGGGCAGAACCTACTAAACTCCAAACAGCAAAAAGTAAGTATTTCTGAAAGTGATAAATCTGAAATGGCCCCAAAAGTAAAATGTATTTGTCCAATATGCATGACAGACAAGTATATGGATACCCTATTTTTAACCACTGTGTCTTACTGTATTTCTCACGCTCGAGATATATTTAGTAAAGCACGTTTTGTTTCCGTGCTGGGCACTGTATGGTGAATTAAGCAGACTGTGGACTCCGAAGGTTCAAACTAGCAATACCATTATGAAAAGCGACCACCATTCCAGGAGGGGGCTAGCGAGGGGGGAGGGCAGAAGAAGAAACCCCAGCAGTCTGTTTTCAGGAGGTCAGACGCCAGTTGGAGCCAAGAGGTGAGGAATGGGGACCCTTCAGCCTTCCCTTTTCTCTCCGGTAATTTGCATCGAGCCACCTCCCCATTATATGATGTAGACATTTGACGTTTCCTACGCAAACAACAGCTTCGAACCTCATCTTCCGACCAGATTGCTGCCCCTAATTCTCTCCTCTATAAATTTTGGGGCCATCATCTCTAAGATCCAGCCTAACCCCACTTGCAGAAGTTAGCCAAAGGTCTCCTAAATCCTAGTTCATTGACATAATTTTGGTCTTTGACGAGTGTTGACGTTTATGGATCTGACCGGACGACTGAAGAACTTTCTGGTAGGTGATTATGGCTACTACTTTGACAAGGTGCACATCAACTGGGTGAGTGATCTAGTTAATTACACTACCATGACTCACAGGCCTGCCAGTCACTGAACAAAGTAGGCCATTCATCGGGTTCAACTGCATGGTCTGTAAGACTCAACTCAAAAGTTGGTTTCCTTTAGCTGAAAATTGAATGCAATTCAAATTTCTTATTCCCATGACCCTTAAGACTGCAGGCTAAAGCAAGGTCAAAAAGTATTCAAGCTTTCAGGTGGGAATGCACAATTCACGCTTACAAAAGCTTAATAAAAAGAAAAGAAGGAGGGGCGTCTGGGTGGCTCAGTCGGTTAAGCTTCTGACCTCAGCTCAGGTCATGATCTTAAGATTCACGAGTTTGAGCCCCACGTCAGGCTCTGCACTGGCAGCAGAGGGATCCTCTGTCTTCCTCTTTCTGTGCTCTTCCCCCATTCACGTGCATGGGCTCTCTCTCCCTCTCAAAAATAAATATTAAAAAAAAAAAAAAAGAAAAGAAGGAAATTAATTAAGCAAGAAGCTCCTGGGTGCAATCATCTAAGAGTAACCAAGATGGGAGGTTTAAAGGAACAGGATACAGAAGGTTATTTTACCATTTAGTGGAAAATCTTATTGACATGATACATTAAGAGCTGAATCACAGGGGCTCGGAGAACCAAGGAGAAACGAGGCAGTGTAGCACATTCATTCAGTCACTCAGCATTTTTTTGCTGAGCTTATTATTGAATTCCTTTGTTCGTCATTCATTCATTCATTTAGTTCAGCATTTATTTAAGTGTCAGATTCTGTGCAAAGCAAGAATAACCTCAAAGCCAGACAGCCTGAGTTTATAGAATTTACAGCCTATGAAGAGAGGTGGGTACATAAATATTAGGGCACCTGGGTGGCTCAGTCAGTTGAGCATCCGATTTCTGCTCAGGTCATGATCTTGAGGTTTGTGGGTTTGAGCCCTGCGTCAGGCTCTGTGCTGACAGCTCGGAGCCTGGAGCCTGCTTCAGATTCTGTCTCCCTCTCTGCTCCTCCCCTGCTTGCTCTCTCTCTCTCTCTCTCTCAAAAATAAATAAACATTTAAAAAAAGTAAAAAAAAAAATAAGTATCCAGTGGGATAATGGCTACTAGGAGGGGAATACTGTGATATGGAATATTTTTGAAAAGGACAAACAGGCACAGAAAGGCTCCCGAGGAAGTGACAGCTGAGCTGAGAAGAGTTCATTACTAGAAAAGATGGTAAGAGTCTTTAAGATAGCGTGCACAACATGTGCAAAGGCCCTGTAGTATGAGGCCCTGAGTATGGGACAAAGGGCCACGGAAAGACCACTGTGGCTGCAGTGCAGGGAGGGGACCGGCTGTGCAGCCCAGTGGGGGTAGGTAAAAGCTGGAGGATGCAGGGTTCTGAGGGCCATGTTGGGGAGGGGACAGATCATTTACTAGGCTCCCGTGCTGCCTTTCTGTTGTCAAGGAGATCTTTTGCTCATCACTCAAGAGAGGAAGGGGACAAGGAAGAAAACAGAAAATAGCTGGCAAGGCTTTTCCCGGCTTTGGTTTCCTTAAAAATGTTAGGAGGATGCAAAGGACTTGAAATCAGGCAAAATGTTTAGAGAAATATCAAAAGATGAAGAAGGTGCCCTTCCCTCAAGCTAGAAAAGAATTTCTTAAGTGAGGAAAGGGACAGGAGGACGGGCATTGAGGACTCCGCTAAAGGGTCACGATTTTCCTGCAGACCCCAGGGCTGGGAGGTAGGGAGTCCCTGGGAATCGGGCAGGTGTGGCATCGGAAGGCCTGTCAGCAAGGCCGGCAGGCCATGTGGTCTCATGTGGGCAAGTGGAGGGACTGTCCAGCCCTGACCTCCGGGGCCCAGGAGCGATCTCAGCGTCTATCTGGACCCCTCCCCACATGCACTGTGGGACGCCCCGGACTCTAGACCCAGTTCCAGGGAAGACAGAGTGGGGTGTGTGAAATCTTCAGATTAACTGGAATTCGGTTGCCGCAAATGCTACTAAAATCGAGAGGAGAGGAGGTGTGTGGGGGGGGGGCAGTGGGGAGCAGGAACTTCATTCACGTGTTGTACCATCATACGATGCCTTGGGGACACTAGGCAACACTGGTTGGCTGTGATTGTCTTTGAGACATTCTCTGCTTGACTCTTTGTTCTTCTGAATTTTCAAAAAGAATCTCTTAATTTCTAAACGTGATGGATGTGCAAAACCCTACCTCTAGATAAAAATGGGTTTGTTGATTAGTTGTGGGCTTTTTAATTTGCTTTAGCGGATAAGAAAACTGGCAACCCAGTATTTTTACCAAGGGGCACCAAGTTGCCTTATTCTGGGGACCACAAGTGCATATTACCTCACGTACCATCTGGTGTTTTGCCTCTCTACGTGCAACGTCTCGTGTCTTGACTTACGTTGATGCGTGAGTTGTCTTAAGTTCTTTCAGTAGGATGTGCGGTACAAAACTTAAGAGAATATTATTTAAACGTTTTATTTAAAAAGTTCAATGACAGAGGTTTCTTGAATCATTTCAGATAAGTGAATGCGTTTATATTCCTGGTAATGATGAGGGTGTTGGAGACTTTTACTGGCTTGCATATAATTCCTACTCCGATGATGATGGTATTTTCTCATCTGATGCCACAGTTTGCCTCAAATCCTTAGAAAGTGGTTCGGGATTTTCTTTGTCTATAATTTCTTAATTGAAACCTCTTTGTGCATAGTGTATGTTTATAATCGTTACTTAATTGTGTAATCTTCAAACTTTCCAGTGAAAATAGAAAGCCGACACCAGTTTGCTAGAAAATACCAACAACATCTGCGGCACTGGGAACACCTCTGAAAGTATATTTCATTTGAGACTCGGGCATTGGCAGCACAAAATGACGCAGATAATAATGCTTCCTGATTATTTTACCACGTGTTCTAAAAATGGATACTACTCTTGGCACTATTTTACAGAGAACAAATGGAAATCAAAGGAAGATTGCTCCTGTCCTCGAGTCACTGTCTTGTCTCTTACATTCGAAGTGAAGATACAAGTCTGGCTGAAAGGATAAAGCCACAGAGAATGATAATGCAGGAGAGGCATCCTGCCCACTTTCTCTTTGGCCCTTTGGCGGGTGCTGGTGAAGGGGGTGCTGACGAGAAGAGCCTGTGGAGCCTGGAAGAAGTGGGAAAAGGGAGGCCGCTCCATGTGTCTTTTTAGGAAGTTTGACAACAAATCTGTTGGAACCAACTCTGATGTGTCTGCTGTCCCAACAGCCTGACATTCCTAACCCAAATCAAACTCTTGCACATTAAGGCATTTAAAAAAAAAAAGAAAAGGACCAAAGTGTTGGGGTATTTTCGTTAGCATCTTCTTGACCGGAACTCAAGAGCCCTGGGGCCTGCCATCGCCTTATTCCACAGACAGGAAGTCCTGATAATATCTTCCCTTTGTAAATATGTCTGCCAATTAGGAGCACTTTCTTTACGTAGCTCGCTTGAGCTTCACCATCATCTATGAGGCAGGAAGAAAGAACAGGTTTTTTGTTTGTTTGTTTTAATTTTTTTAACGTTTATTCATTTTTTGAGAGACAGAGAGTGAGTGGGGGAGGGGCAGAGAAAGAGGCAGACACAGAATCCAAAGCAGGCTCCCGGCTCTGAGCTGTCAGCACAGAACCCGATGCGGGGCTCGAACCCTCGGACCGTGAGATCATGACCCGAGCCGAAGTCCAACGCTCAACTGGCTGAGCCACAGGCGTCCCGAAAGAACAGGTTTTATTGCCCTCATTTTATGGAGAAGAAAATAAGGCTTGGAGAGGTTGAGTGACCTTCCTAGAATCGAACAGCGTAAGTGGCTGAGCAAGAATTTAATCTCAGGTCATCTGACTCCGGGGCTGGGTTCTCCAGGAGAACTTTCAGGAGACCTAGTTAAGGTTTTAGGTCTACAGGCTGCGGGTGGTACAACCCTCGTAAGCCGCTCATCAACTTGAAAGTGAGGGGCTGGGGTGACCTGGGATCTCCAAGGTTCCGTGACTCTGTGGTGGTGGGAGGTGGTTCATCCACTTTTCTCTCCCACTGATCCCCAGTAAGTAATTGTCAGGCATGGAAATTAGGAATACAGGGTAATATTTTCCAGTGAGATTTCATTTTTTCCCCCTGTAAGTACAGATTTGCTGAAAAATCACTGGGGAATCAGCAAAATCCCTCAGTACCCCAAACCTCCTTAGGTGATTTGTGCTGCCTAAATCCGAAGTTAAGCTCTGAGCTGCCTGATTACACCAGGGCAGGAATCTCACATATGTCTTGCGGAGCAACAGTGAAATTTACCTGCAATTCTTCCTTAGGACAACGGCCATTTCAGAGTATGAGCATCACGTGGGTGCTACAGTCCGAATTCTGGATGCCGTGGTTACTTTGGACTTTATGTCACCCCCTCTGAAGTCACCTCTATATTTCCTTCAGTTCCCTTCCTGCCAGTGTTGTTTCTGACCCTAAAAAACGAAAACGAAACCTTTCTGGGGGCTTAGTAATTCAACTTCTTGAATAGTCCTGATTTCTATGGTAACCAACCCCCCCCCCCCCCCACCTCCAGAAGGGAGAAACAAACAAAGAACTAAGTTCATGTTATAAGCTCCATCTCGAATCCCTGAGAGGAAAAGGATTTGTTTGGGTGAGGCAGCCACCACCAGCAGCTCCGGGGAGCCCTGGTCCTGCCTGTCTCCTGGGGCAGCTCTGCTTTTACAATCTTGTTTTTACCGCACTGCAGTGGTAATTGATGTAAACGCTCTATTAAACAGATGGACGACCCAGCAGGAAGCATCTTAGGTAAAAGACAGCTCGATTCTATCCGGTTGTTGAAACGCTTTACCCTCTGATTTAATTTTATTCTACTGGGATCCGATGAGTGAGGATGACTCCTGGTTCTCACTCTATTGTCATTCATGTGTGTATACACTCTCTAGAAAAAAAAGACCTCTTTTCTGCCCTTCTCCCCACCCAGATTAACGTGTGAAGTGAAGACACAAACACCATCCTTCGAGGGGGCTTCTCTTGTGACTTTTCTGCTGCCGACAGGCAAATGGGGTGGGCAGCCTCCCTGGTAGGTGACAAGAGAGAAGGGAAGAAATCATTACTGCTTGGTGAACCTTGAAATGGTGTGGAAGCTTGATCTGAGGCTGTGAATCCACACCTCTGAGTTTTCCAGGGTTCTCTCTGAAATACGATCTGAGTGTTGAACTTTTTTCCTTCTGTTTGGGCACTTGGATGTAGAATCATAGAAGTTGTATACCAAATAAAGTATGCAGACTGAAAAGAAGATGGAGATTGAGATTAGAACATTTTTTAAGAATAGTTTTTTTAAGGGCATGAATAATAAAGGGGACAATCCAACAAAAAGATGTAACAAGTATAAATATTTATGTACCCAACATAGAAGCACCCACACACACAAAACAGTTAATAACAAACATAAAGGAACTAATCAATAATAATAAAATAATAGTAGGGGACTTTAACACATCATTTACATCAGTGGACAGATCATCTAAACAGAAAATGAACAAGGAAACAATGGTTTTGAATGACACACTAGACCAGATGGATTTAACAGATATATTCAGAACATTCCATCCTAAAACAGCAGAACACACATTCTTTTCACGCGCATGTGGAACATTCTCCAGAATAGATCGCATATGAGACCACAAAACAAGCCTCAACAAATTCTGAAAGATTGAAGTCAAATATCATGCATCTTTTCAGACCACATTGCTTTGAAACGAGAAGTCAACCATAAGAAAAAATCTGGAAAGACCACAAATACATGGAGGTTAAAAAACATGCTACTAAACAATGAATGAGTCATCTAGGAAATGTAAAAGTACATGGAAACAAGTGAAAATGAAAACACAACAGTTCAAAACCTTTGACATGAAGCACAAGTGGTCACCAGAGGGAAGTATATAGCTAGACAGGCTTACCTCAAGAAGCAAGAAAAATATCATATAAACAACCTAACCTTATACCTTATACCTAAAGGAGCTGGAAAAAGAACAACAAACAAAGCTTAAAGCCAACAGAAGAAAGGAAATAATAAAGATTAGAGCAGAGATAAATTATATAGAAATTAAAAAGCGATAGAACAGATCAATGAAACCAGGAACAGGTTCTTTGAAAAAATTAACAAAATTGATAAAACTCTAGCCAGACTTATCAAGAAAAAAGAGGAAGGGCTCAAATAAAATCACAAATGAGAGAGAAGAAATAACAACCAACACCACAGAAATACAATTATAAGAGAATATTATCAATACCTATATGCCAACAAATTGGGCAACCTAGAAGAAAATGGATAAATTCCTAGAAACATATAAACTACCAAAACTGAAACAGGAAGAAATAGAAAAGTTGAACAGACTTATAACCAGCAAAGAAATTGAATCAGTGATAAAAACCAAATCAAGACAAAACAAAACAAAACTCTAGCAAACAAAGGTCCAGGACCAGATGGCTTCACAGGTGAATTCTACCAGACATTTAAAGAAGAGTTAACACCTATTTTTCTCAAACTATTCCAAAAAAATAGTAAAGGGAAGAACACTCCCAAATTCCTTCCATGAGGCCAGCACTACCCTGATACCAAAACCAGATAAAGACCCCACTAAAAAAGAGAACTATAGGCCAATATCTTTGATGAACATAAATGCAAAACTCTTCAAGAAAATACTAGCACATCAAATCCAACAATACATTAAAAAAATCATTCACCACAATCGAATGGGATTTATTCCTGGGTAGCAAGGGGGGTTCAATATTCACAAATCAATCAACATAAAAATCACATCCATAAGAGAAAAAATAAGACCCATATGATCATTTCATAGATGCAGAAAAAGCATTTGACAAAGTACATCATCCATTCATGGTAAAAACCTTCAACAAGTAGGTTTAGAGGGTTCATATCTCAACATAATAAAGGCCATATATGAAAAACCCATTGTAATATCCTCCTTAATGGGGAAAAACTGAGAGCTTTTCCTGTAAGGTCAAGAACAAGACAAGGATGTCCACTCTCACCACTTGTATTCAACGCAGTTCTGGAAGTCCTAGCCACAGCAATCAGACAACAAAAGGAAACAAAAAGCATTCAAATGGGTAAGGAAGATGGGGTGCCTGGGTGGCTCAGTCGGTTGAGCGTCCGACTTCGGCTCGGGTCATGATCTCACAGTCTGTGGGTTCGAGCCCCGCATCGGGCTCTGTGCTGACAGCTCAGAGCCTGGAGCCTGTTTCAGATTCTGTGTCTCCCTCTTTCTCTGACCCTCCCCTGTTCATGCTCTCTCTCTCTCTGTCTCGAAAATAAATAAATGTTAAAAAATAAAATAAAAAAAACAAAAAAACACACAAATGGGTAAAGAAGAAATAAAACTTTCACTATTTGCAGATGACATGATCCTATATATAGGAAACCTGAAAAACTCCCCCAAAAAAACTGCTAGAACTGTTAAACTTAGTAACGTCACAGGATACAAAATATAATGTCCAGAAATATGTTGCATTTCTATATACCAATAATGAAGCAGCAGAAAGAGAAATGAAGAATAACAATCTCATTTACAATTGCACCAAAACCAAAAAGATAACTAGGAAGAAACCTAACCAAAAAAGGTGAAAGACCTGTACTCTGAAACTACAAAACATTGATGAAAGAAATTGAAGATGACACAAAGAAGTGGCAAAACATTCCATGCTCACAGATTGGAAGAACAAATATTGTTAAAATGTCTGTATTACTCCTATCAGTCTACACATTCAATGCAATCCCTATCAAAACACCAACAGCATTTTTCACAGAGCTACAACAAACAATCCTAAATTTGTATGGGGCCACAAAAGACCCTGAATAGCCAAAGCAATCTTGAAAAAGAAAAGCAAAGCTGGAGGCATCAGAATCGCAGACTTCAAGTTATATTACAAATTTGTAGTGATTAAGACAATATGGGGGGCGCCTGGGTGGCTCAGTAGGTTAAGCGTCCGACTTCGGCTCAGGTCATGATCTCGTGGTTCACGAGTTCGAGCCCCACGTCGGGCTCTGTGCTGACAGCTCGGAGCCTGGAGCCTGTTTCCGATTCTGTGTCTCCCTCTCTCTCTGACGCTCCCCCCATTCATGCTCTGTCTGTCTCTGTCTCAAAAATAAATAAACGTTAAAAAAAATTTTTAAAAAATAAAAATAAAAAAAATAAATAAAACCCTATGTTTTTTTAAAAAAAAAAGACAATATGGTATTGGCACAAAAATAGACACAAATCAATGGAACAGAACAGAAAACCCAGAGATGAACCCACAACTATATGGTCGATCAATCTTTGACAAAACAGAAAAGAATATCCAATGGGAAAAAAAAGGAGAGTCTCTTCAACAAATGGTGCTGGAAAAACTGGACAGCAACATGCAGAAGAATGAAACTGGACCACTTTCTTACACCATCCACAAAAATAAACTCAAAATGGATTAAAGACCTAATTATGAGACCTGAAACCATAAAAATCCTAGAAGAGAACACAAGCAGGAACCTCTTGTACATTGGCGATAGCAACTTCTTTCTTTCCTCAGATATGTCTCCTGAGGCAAGGGAAACAAAAGTAAAAATGAACTATAGTAACTACAGTCAAATAAAAAGCTTCTGCACAGCGAAGGAAACAATCAACAAACCTAAACGGCAACCTATGGATTGGGAGAAGATGTTCTCAAAAGACATATCTGATAAAGGGTCAGAATCCAAAATATACAACGAACTTATAAAACTCAACACCCAAAAAACAAATAATCCAATTTAAAAATGGGCAGAAAACATGAACAGACATTTCTCCAGAGAAGACGTATAGATGGCCAACAGCCCCCTGAAAAGATGCTCAACATCACTGATCGTGAGGGAAATGCAAATTAAAACCACAATGAGATATCACCTCACACCTGTCAGAATGGCTAAAATAAAAAACACAAGAAACTGTCAGTGTTGACAAGAATGTGGAGAAAAAGGAGTCCTGGCGCACTGTTGGTGGGATTGCAGACTGGTGCAGCCACCGTGCAAAACAGAAAGGAGTTTCTTCAAAAATTTAAAAACAGAGCTACCCGTGATCTAGCAATCACACTACAAGGAATTTACCCAAAGAATAAGAAAACACTAATTCAAAGGGATATATGCACCCCTGTGTTTATGGCAACATTATTTACAATTTAATTAATTAATTACTTAATTTAAATTACATTAAATTTAATTTAATGTAATTTAAAAAGATCCTCCTGCACCAGCGGAGACTTCAGCAGACTGTAGCTCTAGGCAAACATCTTAAATGCATCTTCATGAGAGACCCTTCCCAGGACATAAGCACACAGCTAAGCCACTCCTAAATTCCAGCTCCAAAGAAAGTGTGTGAGATAACACGTTTATTATTGTTTTAAACCACTACAAAAAGAGAATGGTCTCCTATAAGTAACATGATAGGTCAGTGTGTCTCAAGCCATGGACTTCATAGGCCCTCAGTACGCGCCATGTAAATTGTGACTCTTGGGATGTATATTCCTTCCAAAAGGCGTTGGTTGCTTTGCATCTAAGATGATGCCTAGTGTCTTAGTTTCCTAGGGCTGCCTTAGCAAAGTGCCGTCACTAATAACAACAGAATTGTGTTGTCTCACTGGAGGCCACCAGTCGGAGTCTAGGTGTTGGCAGGGCCATATTCCTTCAGAAGCTCGTAGGGAAGAGTCCTTCCTTGCCTCTTCTAGCTCCTGGTGCTTCCCAGCAATCCGTGGCCTTCCTTGGCCCGAAGACACATCGTTCAAGTCTCTGCCTCTGTCATCACATGGTTGTCTTCCTGCGTTTCTGTGTCTCTGTGTCTCTCCTCCTCTTCCGAGGACACCAGCCATATTGGATTTGAGGCCCATTCTACCCCAGATGATTTCGTCTTAATTTGGCGAATTACATCTGTAATGACCCTGCTTAAAAATCAGGTCAGGTGCTGAGGTACTGGGATTAGGACTTCAGCATAGCTTTCTGGGGGATACAATTTAACCCAAAACAAGAGAGGATACAGGACCCAAGTTTCCCCCAGTGTATGTGTCCAGAGTACTTTTCATGGAAGAGAATGACCTGTGGAATGTATTTGTGAAACGTGCCCTTAGGCATCTGGAGTGCCCACTGATGGAGTTCTCCAGTTTTCCTTGAATGTTGCTGCCAACATCGCTTTAATGTCTTGCAGCCTCCGACACCCCTGTTCTTCCATTTCAGTTTCCTGGACAACCTTGGAAAACTGGCCACCACGAGAGGAGCTGCCCCTGCATTTTGAGTGAACCCGCTCAGTGGGTCTGGACTGAAACTGGGACCCTCCCTAAGTGCAGTTCTGCCATCTTGTGGTTGGGTCGGCCTTCCCCCAGCAGACTTTTTTTTTTCTTTTTAATTCCAAATAAAATACAGTGTTTTGCTTCTGCTGGGATTGATGACTACCTCAAAGCACAACCTACCGGAGGCAGCCGCTCACTCCAGCTGCTCTCCACCTTCTTGAGCAACCTCATCTTCTTCTGGCCTTCACTCTGGTCTTCATACCTCGAGGCCATGTGCTGTTTTCCCTGCTTCTTCTTACAGGTGTCTCTGATCCCTCTGACTACTCCAGGACATCACACTCCTTTGGTCCTTTGTCAACTCCCCTGCCTCCTGAAGTCATCTTTTCTGGTCTTGATTAACTGACACAGCCTGTAGGTATCAATCAATGAATCAATACACTGGAATAAACCTATTTTTAACCCCATTAAGTATCATCAGATGGTATTTGCTCTTACTGAATGCTACTCACTCAATTTTCTGTTCTATCTTATTCTATTCAAATCTAGCCTAGGCCATGTCCTTTAAAAATGTTGTTCCCAACCATTGAATTGATTGCCTTACCCATTAATGGGCTGCAACTTGTATTTCGAGAAGCAGTGACCTGGATTAAAGCAGAAATCTCTTGAATAGCCTCCTTGCTTCTATTCTTACTTCTCTGCAATCTATTTTCCACCAAGCAGCAAGAATAATCTTTTAAAAACCTAAATTAGATCAGGTCTCTGGAGCACTTAAAACCCTCCCGGGTCTTTTCATTCGGCCAGGATGAAATCCACACTCCTCGTCAGGCCTGTAAGCTTCCACGTGGAAAGGCCCTTTCCAGCTCTGCGTTCCCCAGCTCACCTTGGATGGCTCCACTCCAGGGTCAGTGCCTTCTTTCTGCTTTGGAAACACCTGCTAATCCTGACCTTTGACATCGCCAGTGTTCTTTGTCTCAACCCAAAGTCAGAGACCTTCCCTGGTTCCCCTACGCCTACCCTGTCCCTGCTTATCAGTTCTCCCTATTTTATGTTCCACTGAGTACTTATTTTCTTCTGAAACTAACGATTGGTTTGCTTGCTTGTTTGCTTTCCGGATCTCCCACTAGGATATAAGCTCTGTGGGAGGGGAGGGGGGGAATGTCCATAGACTCTGAGGTGGAGATGTCCCTGCAGGCCTTTACTGGGGACTTCTTGGGATCAAGGTTGTGAAGGGGAAAGGGAGAGACATGACTGGGCAGAGGGAGGTATTGGGTGATGATACCATCTCAACGGGTGCCCTACAGGGAATCAATGGGATGACTATTTAGAATTATCCAGATCTGGACTGGAGGCCCAGGTCATTGGATCTCTACACAACCAACAGCTGGATGTGGTCTGTGTGACATCGTGCAAGAGTCACCAGGGCTGACAGCTGGACTGAGTGCTGGCAGCACCCCTAGGACTCTCAAAGAAAAACTCATCATATCATGCCATCGGTTGTTCGTGACCACAGCCCCAGCACGGATGGCAGTGCCCAGTGCTGGTGCTCAATAGCTGTCTCTATTGACCTCTCCTCCCCCACTTCAGCTCCCCACTCAGATTCCCATAATCATCCTCAAGGTCATTTTTCTCTGATAACTTGGTTCTCTCCTAGATGTCAACATGTCCCCTTGAATGTGATCTTATTCACATACTGCTCACCAACTTTTGAAATCCAGAACAGACGCTCCTGCCACCTTCTTTGGGTCACATTCTAGGATTCCTTGCCCAGAACCCATGGTCAAATAGCTCTTCTCCATTCACAACAGTAAGGAGAGACCCTGGACAGCCCAGTCCTTTCTTTCTTTCTTTCTTTCTTTCTTTCTTTCTTTCTTTCTTTCGTTCTTTCTCTTTCTTTCGTTCTTTCTTTTCTTTCTTTCTTTCTTTCTTTCTTTCTTTCTTTCTTTCTTTCTTCTTTCTCCTTTCTTTCTTTCTTTCTTTCTTTCTTTCTTTCTTTCTTTCTTGGTTTATTTTTGAGAGAGAGGCAGAGTGTGAGTGGGGGAGGGGCAGAGAGAGAGGGAGACACAGAATCCAAAGCAGGCTCCAGGCTCCGTCCAGGCCATCAGCACAGAGCCCGCCGCAGGGCCCGAACTCACAAACCGTGAGATCATGACCTGAGCCAAAGTCAGACGTTTAACCGACTGAGTCACCCAGGTCCCCCTGGTCAACACAGTCTTTGTGTAGGCAGCAGATGGTGGTGTTGATATAAGGGAAAAAGGAATGCAGAACATTTTGATAAAAAGCAAAGTGGCTGACTGGGGATTCGTTTTTGTTAATATTTCATTGAATATATTGAATAATTACTACGTTATGGTAGGATGATGGTGATGATGATGGTGGAGATGATGGTAGAGCTATGTTCGCAGACTGACCGCCCATGCCGGGAAGGTCACTTCTGATGTTTGCAACACTCAAGTATAAAAGTAAGAGGAACGGAAGCAGTTACCAACCTTTATGAGAACATCACGATGGGCTCAGCACTGTTGTCGAGGGTTTTTTTTTTGCCTGGGGGTTGTGTAGAGGGTATTAAAGGTGTAAAAGAACTAAGAGAAATGGGTCTTTCTTTCTTTCATGTTTATTTGTTTATTTTGAGAAAGAGAGCGAGACAGAGAGAGAGAATCCCAAGCAGGCTCCATGCTTAGCCCGGAGCCCAATGCAGGGCTCGATCTCTCCACCCTGGGATCGTGACCTGAGCTGAAACCCAGAATCAGACACTCAACTCACTGAGCCACCCAGGGCCTTGCTTTCAAGGACCACGCAGGCTAACTGAGAACTCTTTCTTCTTTTCTTGTAAATAACACTAGCAGTCTTCCGTAGGGCATGCTCTATGAACTTCACATATATTAACTCGATTGATCTTCACGCAATCCCAGGTGGTGGGGACTACTGTTGCCCCCATTTTACAGAGGAGGAACCTGAGGCACAAAGAGGTTAAGTGACTTGCTCAAGGTCACACTGCCAGTAGGTGGCAAGTCCAGGACTGAGACTCTGGCAGTCTGGCCCAGAGTGTATGCACTCAGCATCACATGACACTGCTTTTCTAAATAATTCTCGACTCCAGAACGTCACGAAAGAAATTCCTGTGTATTTGAGCTTTTATTTTAGAGAGAATATAGCCTTTAGAAGTTGTAGGAATGTTACATATTGATGGTTGAAAATACAGAAAATGTTGAAAAATATAGCTCAAGGGGCGCCTGGGTGGTTTGGTCGGTTAAGCGTCCGACTTCGGCTCAGGTCATGATCTCACGGTCCGTGAGTTCGAGCCCCACATCGGGCTTTGTGCTGACAGCTCGGAGCCTGGAGCCTGTTTCAGATTCTGTGTCTCCCTCTCTCTCTGCCCCTCCCCTGTTCATGCTCGGTCTTTCTCTGTCTCAAAAATAAATAAACGTTAAAAAAAATTAAAAAAAAAAAGAAAAATATAGCTCAAGAACATTAAAAACCAGTACCACTCAGAGATTGTTGGTGTTCATATTCTGATGCATGCCCTATATTTTTCTATGCATATTTCTAATATTAAAATATAGTATAATTTAAAATGTTATACTATGCTACAGCTTATATTTAAAATTATAAAATAATATTTTCACTTAATGCTCTTTTCAATTTAATGTTATTTTACTCATGTAGATTTTTCCATTCATTTCCCCATATTATTGAATAATCATAACACATAAGTTTAATTTTTTTAAGTCTATCACAACTTGCTTAATCACTTGTATATCTCTGCTGTTTATTGTTTTTAACCTTTCATTATAAATAATAGTCAAATGCACATGTTGTGTAAACAGTTACTTCCGTGTTTCAGATTCTCTAAGGTTGATTTCTACAAGAGAAATTTCTGGTTTAAAATTCCTCTTCTAAAGATATTCATGAATGTTGGAAATTTTCTTGTTATGAAAGCCATATAATTAACGTACTTCAGGTGTGTATGAAACGAGAAAGACTTTTTACCCTAGTCTGGCCAAGCTTGGGTATCATGTGGTTCAGACAAGGGAGTTAAGGTCTGGCTGGGTTGGTATCCTGATTCGGTAAATTAGACCTGGTGTTCTTTTGTTAATTTATGTGACTTTGCTATTGAGTTTGAACATTCTTTTTATTTATAGATAAATGTGTTTCCCTTGTGCTACTTTTCTGTTGTTGTTTTTGCCTATTTGAACTATTTGGATCTAGATGGTTTTCTTATATCTATCTGTTCACGCTTTCAGCACATGAAGTACATCTTCTCTTGGTCGTGTCATTGTAGTTGTGTTCCGATTTGGTTGCCTCTTAATTTTGTATATGCTATTTTGATATATAGATGTTTTAAATTTCTGTATAACCATTATTCCTCATCCCCCACCCTCAATATCTTCTAATCTGGCCTGCCTTCAGAAGAATCCTATTGGGTCTAGCAAGAATCCCCCTAGCCTTGAGGTATCCTGTTAATAATTTTCTATCCACTGACCCGCCCTGCGTCTTAGGTATCGATCCCTACTTGTCTTTGTTGTATTCAGAATGGAGCCCGGTCACTCCTTTAATGCAAAGCCCCCACTGAGGTGGTCCTTTGATAAAGTCTCCCTTACCGTCTTTAACAAATGCTGGAATAATATTTTTCTTTGGCGTTATAGTCTGCTAATAGGATTACAGGAAGCCTGTTGGGCATTATGTTGCAAAGCCGAACGTTTGCCAGCCATGTGACCCAGCAGTTCCCTTATCTCAATGAACTTATTCTCAAAGGAAACAGGCTGAAGTATCTTTACTTCCATTTGCCCAGGTATTATGGTCCGAAATGAGTCCCCAAAAGAGATATGTTCATGTTGACCTGGAACCTGTGAATTGACCTGATTTGGAAATAGGGTCTTTGTAGATATAATCAAGTTAAGAGGAGGTCATGAGGGTGGGCCTTCATCCAAAATGAGTGGTGTCCCTTTAAGAAGAGAAGAAACACAGAGACAAGACCTGTAGAAGAATGGTGATATAAAGACACACAGGGAGTACTCTATGTGTATCCGTTGGCAGAAACAGGAGTGAGGTATTTACAAACCAAGGAGGGTCAAGGATTACTGGCAGCCACCAAGAACAGAGAAAGGTCTGGAATAGGTTCTCTTCTAGAACCTTCAGAAGGAGCACCATCCGGTGGACATCTTGATTTCAGACTTTTAGCCTCCCCAACTGTAAAACAGCAAATTTCTGTGGTTTTAAGCCACTCAGCTTGGGATACTTTGTTACAACAGCCCTGGAAACCAGTATACGAGGCATCACCTTAAAAGCCTAGCAACCGAGGGAGGTTCCGGAAGATGGCGGCGTAGGAGGACGCGGGGCTCACAGCGCGTCCTGCCGATCACTTAGATTCCACCTACACCTGCCTAAAGAACACAGAAAACCGCCAGAGGATTAGCAGAAGGGAGTCTCCGGAGTCAAGCGCAGACCAGAGGCCCACGGAAGAGGGTAGGAAGGGCGGCGAGGCGGTGCGCGCTCCACGGACTGGCGGGAGGGAGCCGGGGCGGAGGGGCGGCTCGCCGGCCAAGCAGAGCCCCCGAGTCTGGCTGGCAAAAGCGGAGGGGCCGGACGGACTGTGTTCCGACAGCAAGCGCGACTTAGCGTCTGGGAGGTCAGAAGTTAACAGCTCTGCTCGGAAAGCGGGAAGGCTGGAGGACAAAGGGAGGGAGAGCTGCTGAGCCCCCGGACGGCAGAGCTCAGCTTGGCGGGGAACAAAGGCGCCAGCGCCATCTCCCCCGCCCATCCCCCAGCCAAAATCCCAAAGGGAACCAGTTCCTGCCAGGGAACTTGCTCGCTCCGCGCAAACACCCAACTCTGTGCTTCTGCGGAGCCAAACCTCCCGCAGCGGATCTGACTCCCTCCCGCTGCCACAGGGCTCCTCCTGAAGTGGATCACCTAAGGAGAAGCGAGCTAAGCCTGCCCCTCCAGCCCCCGTGCACCTTGCCTACCCACCCCAGCTAATACGCCAGATCCCCAGCAACACAAGCCTGGCAGTGTGCGAGTAGCCCAGACGGGACACGCCACCCCACAGTGAATCCCGCCCCTAGGAGAGGGGAAGAGAAGGCACACACCAGTCTGACTGTGGCCCCAGCGGTGGGCTGGGGGCAGACATCGGGTCGGACTGCGGCCCCGCCCACTAACTCCAGTTATACACCACAGCACAGGGGAAGTGCCCTGCAGGTCCTCACCACGCCAGGGACTCTCCAAAATGACCAAACGGAAGAATTCCCCTCAGAAGAATCTCCAGGAAATAACAACAGCTAATGAACTGATCAAAAAGGATTTAAATAATATAACAGAAAGTGAATTTAGAATAATAGTCATAAAATTAATCGCTGGGCTTGAAAACAGTATACAGGACAGCAGAGAATCTCTTGCCACAAAGATCGAGGGACTAAGGAACAGTCACGAGGAGTTGAAAAACGCTTTAAACGAATTGCAAAACAAAATGGAATCCACGATGGCTCGGCTTGAAGAGGCAGAGGAGAGAATAGGTGAACTAGAAGATAAAGTTATGGAGAAAGAGGAAGCTGAAAGAAAGAGAGATAAAAAAATCCAGGAGTATGAGGGGAAAATTAGAGAACTAAGTGATACACTAAAAAAAAATAATATACGCATAATTGGTATCCCAGAGGAGGAAGAGAGAGGGAAGGGTGCTGAAGGGGTACTTGAACAAATTATAGCTGAGAACTTCCCTGAACTGGGGAAGGAAAAAGGCATTGAAATCCAAGAGGCACAGAGAACTCCCTTCAGACGTAACTTGAATCGATCTTCTGCACGACATATCATAGTGAAACTGGCAAAATACAAGGATAAAGAGAAAATTCTGAAAGCAGCAAGGGATAAACGTGCCCTCACATATAAAGGGAGACCTATAAGACTCGTGACTGATCTCTCCTTTGAAACTTGGCAGGCCAGAAAGGCTTGGCACGATATCTACAGTGTGCTAAACAGGAAAAATATGCAGCCGAGAATCCTTTATCCAGCAAGTCTGTCATTTAGAATAGAAGGAGAGATAAAGGTCTTCCCAAACAAACAAAAACTGAAGGAATTCGTCACCACTAAACCAGCCCTACAAGAGATCCTAAGGGGGATCCTGTGAGACAAAGTACCAGAGACATCACTACAAGCATAAAACATACAGACATCACAATGACTCTAAACCCGTATCTTTCTATAATAACACTGAATGTAAATGGATTAAATGCGCCAACTAAAAGACATAGGGTATCAGAATGGATAAAAAAACAAGACCCATCTATTTGCTGTCTACAAGAGACTCATTTTAGATCTGAGGACACCTTTAGATTGAGAGTGAGGGGATGGAGAACTATTTATCATGCTCCTGGAAGCCAAAAGAAAGCTGGAGTAGCCATACTTATATCAGACAAACTAGACTTTAAATTAAAGTCTGTAACAAGAGATGAAGAAGGGCATTATATAATAATCACAGGGTCTATCCACCAGGAAGAGCTAACTATTATAAATGTCTATGCGCCAAATACCCGAGCCCCCAGATATATAAAACAATTACTCATAAACATAAGCAACCTTATTGATAAGAATGTGGTCATTGCAGGGGACTTTAACACCCCACTTACAGAAATGGATAGATCATCTAGACACACAGTCAATAAAGAAACAAGGGCCCTGAATGATACATTGGATCAGATGGACTTGACAGATATATTTAGAACTCTGCATCCCAAAGCAACAGAATATACTTTCTTCTCGAGTGCACATGGAACATTCTCCAAGATAGATCATATACTGGGTCACAAAACAGCCCTTCATAAGTTTACAAGAATTGAAATTATACCATGCATACTTTCAGACCACAATGCTATGAAGCTTGAAATCAACCACAGGAAAAAGTCTGGAAAACCTCCAAAAGCATGGAGGTTAAAGAACACCCTACTAACGAATGAGTGGGTCAACCAGGCAATTAGAGAAGAAATTAAAACATATATGGAAACAAACGAAAATGAAAATACAACAATCCAAACGCTTTGGGATGCAGCGAAGGCAGTCCTGAGAGGAAAATACATTGCAATCCAGGCCTATCTCAAGAAACAAGAAAAATCCCAAATACAAAATCTAACAGCACACCTAAAGGAAATAGAAGCAGAACAGCAAAGGCAGCCTAAACCCAGCAGAAGAAGAGAAATCATAAAGATCAGGGCAGAAATAAACAATATAGAATCTAAAAAAACTGTAGAGCAGATCAACGAAACCAAGAGTTGGTTTTTTGAAAAAATAAACAAAATTGACAAACCTCTAGCCAGGCTTCTCAAAAAGAAAAGGGAGATGACCCAAATAGATAAAATCATGAATGAAAATGGAATGATTACAACCAATCCCTCAGAGATACAAACAATTATCAGGGAATACTATGAAAAATTATATGCCAGCAAATTGGACAACCTGGAAGAAATGGACAAATTTCTAAACACCCACACTCTTCCAAAACTCAATCAGGAGGAAATAGAAAGCTTGAACAGACCCATAACCAGCGAAGAAATTGAATCGGTTATCAAAAATCTCCCAACAAATAAGAGTCCAGGACCAGATGGCTTCCCAGGGGAGTTCTACCAAACATTTAAAGCAGAGATAATACCTATCCTTCTCAAGCTATTCCAAGAAATAGAAAGGGAAGGAAAACTTCCAGACTCATTCTATGAAGCCAGTATTACTTTGATTCCTAAACCAGACAGAGACCCAGTAAAAAAAGAGAACTACAGGCCAATATCCCTGATGAATATGGATGCAAAAATTCTTAATAAGATACTAGCAAATCGAATTCAACAGCATATAAAAAGAATTATTCACCATGATCAAGTGGGATTCATTCCTGGGATGCAGGGCTGGTTCAACATTCGCAAATCGATCAACGTGATACATCACATTAACAAAAAAAAAGAGAAGAACCATATGATCCTGTCAATCGATGCAGAAAAGGCCTTTGACAAAATCCAGCACCCTTTCTTAATAAAAACCCTTGAGAAAGTCGGGATAGAAGGAACATACTTAAAGATCATAAAGGCCATTTATGAAAAGCCCACAGCTAACATCATCCTCAACGGGGAAAAACTGAGAGCTTTTTCCCTGAGATCAGGAACACGACAGGGATGCCCACTGTCACCGCTGCTATTTAATATAGTGCTGGAAGTTCTAGCATCAGCAATCAGACAACAAAAGGAAATCAAAGGCATCAAAATTGGCAAAGATGAAGTCAAGCTTTCGCTTTTTGCAGATGACATGATATTATACATGGAAAATCCGATAGACTCCACCAAAAGTCTGCTAGAACTGATACATGAATTCAGCAAAGTTGCAGGATACAAAATCAATGTGCAGAAATCAGTTGCATTCTTATACACTAACAATGAAGCAACAGAAAGACAAATGAAGAAACTGATCCCATTCACAATTGCACCAAGAAGCATAAAATACCTAGGAATAAATCTAACCAAAGATGTAAAAGATCTGTATGCTGAAAACTATAGAAAGCTTATGCAGGTAATTGAAGAAGATATAAAGAAATGGAAAGACATTCCCTGCTCATGGATTGGAAGAATAAATATTGTCAAAATGTCAATACTACCCAAAGCTATCTACACATTCAATGCAATCCCAATCAAAATTGCACCAGCATTCTTCTCGAAACTAGAACAAGCAATCCTAAAATTCATATGGAACCACAAAAGGCCCCGAATAGCCAAAGTAATTTTGAAGAAGAAGACCAAAGCAGGAGGCATCACAATCCCAGACTTTAGCCTCTACTACAAAGCTGTCATCATCAAGACAGCATGGTATTGGCATAAAAACAGACACATAGACCAATGGAATAGAATAGAAACCCCAGAACTAGACCCACAAACGTATGGCCAACTCATCTTTGACAAAGCAGGAAAGAACATCCAATGGAAAAAAGACAGTCTCTTTAACAAATGGTGCTGGGAGAACTGGACAGCAACATGCAGAAGGTTGAAACTAGACCACTTTCTCACACCATTCACAAAAATAAACTCAAAATGGATAAAGGACCTGAATGTGAGACAGGAAACCATCAAAACCTTAGAGGAGAAAGCAGGAAAAGACCTCTCTGACCTCAGCCGTAGCAATCTCTTACTCGGCACATCCCCAAAGGCAAGGGAATTAAAAGCAAAAGTGAATTACTGGGACCTTATGAAGATAAAAAGCTTCTGCACAGCAAAGGAAACAACCAACAAAACTAAAAGGCAACCAACGGAATGGGAAAAGATATTTGCAAATGACACATCGGACAAAGGGCTAGTATCCAAAATCTATAAAGAGCTCATCAAACTCCACACCCGAAAAACAAATAACCCAGTGAAGAAATGGGCAGAAAACATGAATAGACACTTCTCTAAAGAAGACATCCGGATGGCCAACAGGCACATGAAAAGATGTTCAACGTCGCTCCTTATCAGGGAAATACAAATCAAAACCACACTCAGATACCACCTCACGCCAGTCAGAGTGGCCAAAATGAAGAAATCAGGAGACTATAGATGCTGGAGAGGATGTGGAGAAACAGGAACCCTCTTGCACTGTTGGTGGGAATGCAAATTGGTGCAGCCGCTCTGGAAAGCAGTGTGGAGGTTCCTCAGAAAATTAAAAATAGACCTACCCTATGACCCAGCAATAGCACTGCTAGGAATTTATCCAAGGGATACAGGAGTACTGATGCATAGGGGCACCTGTACCCCAATGTTTATAGCGGCACTCTCAACAATAGCCAAATTATGGAAAGAGCCTAAATGTCCATCAACTGATGAATGGATAAAGAAATTGTGGTTTATATACACAATGGAATACTACGTGGCAATGAGAAAAAATGAAATATGGCCTTTTGTAGCAACATGGATGGAACTGGAGAGTGTGATGCTAAGTGAAATAAGCCATACAGAGAAAGACAGATACCATATGGTTTCACTCTTATGTGGATCCTGAGAAACATAACAGAAACCCATGGGGGAGGGGAAGGAAAAAAAAAAAAAAAAAGAGGTTAGAGTGGGAGAGAGCCAAAGCATAAGAGACTGTTAAAAACTGAGAACAAACTGAGGGTTGATGGGGGGTGGGAGGGAGGGCAGGGTGGGAGGGAGGGCAGGGTGGGTGATGGGTATTGAGGAGGGCACCTTTTGGGATGAGCACTGGGTGTTGTATGGAAACCAATTTGACAGTAAATTTCATATATTAAAAAAAAAATATATAATAAAAAATAAAAAAATAAAATAAAATAATAAAAAAAAAAAAAAAAAAAAAAAAAAAAAAAAGCCTAGCAACCAATGCCTTTATCAAGAGCCACCTTGTTTGGTCAAAATAGTGCCTCATAATTTATTCTCAGAGGAGAAGTAAGATTGAGAAACAATTACTCGTTCTGACTTTTTTTTTTTTTTTTTTTTACTTTGCAGAAAAGTGATAATAAATCTCTATTGGGAAAGCAAATACCGTATTGGTAAATGCTACATAATATTGCTCTGGAACATGCCATTTCCCCGTTAAAACAACATTTGCGACTAATATCATGCCAGAGTTTTTGTCATCTTGTCGAGAATGGATGTAATCTTGTTTGTGACTAAGTTCTTTCGGATAAAGACATTGTTCTGAAAAGAGAACATAATGCAATGGTTGGAGAATTCCCGTCATTTTTCTTTTGTGGACCCTAATCCGCGACCTGGTAGCATTGCGTGGTAGGATGTTGCTCGGGCGAGGAGAAGGAACACTTGGAAAATCCCCAACCTCAGTGGTCCTGTTTTGATAAGGGCAGAGACAGTCACACTCGAAGAGTCACATTCCGGAACAATCCCCCGCTTTGTGAGAACCGTGTTTTCTTTCAAGCTCTTTTCCTGAGAGCTCTTTCTAGTGAAGAGTCTCTTCCTCCAGGGAAATCATCACTGACTCCACATCAGTGCTCACTGGGTTAAATACCACAGGAAACCTGTGGAAACCCCCCACTCTCTCCCCCAGGGAAAGTAGGGAGTGAGACAAGGCATGGCTTGGAGTATGTGATTTGCTGGGAGAAAGGGGGGTTGTAATTTTTGATTCCCATTCTCCAACCCCCATGTCCAGACCTTCTCACCTCCACCTCCTCCAGATCTCGTGCGGCCGTTTGCTCTTCCCAGCCCCTCAACCCCCCCATGCCCCCCACCCCAACCCCCCACTCCCCCATTAGACTCCGTGAGCTCTCTTCTGAGAGGCTGCGCTCACTCTTTGGTTGGCCTTTCTGGCCACGGTCTCTATCAGCACCTGGTTTTGTCGCCATATTCGTCTTCCCCAATGAGGGTTTAAAAGCATCACTTCCATTCTTAAAACTTTGAATTTGTATTTACTGGGAGTTTAGTACGTGCAGGATCCTTACTGAGACACCATACAGGAAAAACTTTCAATAAACATTTGATGTTTACAACGCATCGCTCTTCCATACAGTGTAGAGAGCTTGAAGCCTACTTTAAGAAAAAAAAAAAAAAAAGTAATGAATAAAACATTTTCGAATTTTTCTTTTTGTCTTCCAACTTCACACTTGAACTGAGATAAGATTCTGGTGTAGACACAGGCATATCCTATTTTAAACCTTTGGCTCGAACACTTTCTATAACACTTGCTAAATGAGCATGAGATAGAAATGCTTGGTAACAGTGTGCTGAGTGAATCATTAGAACGGTGTTACTTCGCTCAATGCCCCGAGAAGTCGCTTTCCTGGAAAGTTCTCTTTCACCTCGTTTGACTCCTGCAAATACGCTTGTGGGATTTAGGAACGAAATGGGGACGGAGTTAATCAGATTTAACATCAGCGCTGAAAATGAAAAATGTGTTTTCTAGAATAGAATTCTTCACAGTATGGCCTGTGGACTGGCCAGCCCGTTCATTCTTGGTTATGAGTCACAACATGAGATACGAGGCATATGCTGGGATGTAAATTCAGATAGACCAACCAAGTTACCACACACACTGTTTGGGCCAACTGATCTCCCCCCCCGCCCCCCCCCCCCAACTTTTTTTGTAATAAGACTTTCTCAAGGAAGAGAGAACAACATGTTGATTACATCACTCTGGGCACAAGCTCCTTGAGTAGCACTGTCCCAGAAGAGTCTGTCAAAGCTCAGTGGAAGCCATGTTTTCTGTGGATCCTGTCCTCTCTCAGGCCGAATGAGGGCCCCTGAGTGCACATCTATTATAGCACTCATCTGATGGTATTGTAATGGTCTTTTTAGGGTATCACAGAGTATGTATGTAGTATCGATTTAGTATCTATTTTTTAGTTATAAAAATAGCACATCTAAGCCATAAAAAGGAATGAAATTCTGATACATGTTAACCCATGGATGGACCTTCAACTTTATGCTAAGTGAAAGACACGGGCACAAAGGGACAAATGTTGTCAATTCCACTTGTCTCAGGTATCTAGAGTAGTCACGATCACAGGGACGGGAAGCAGAGTAGCGGTTACCAGGGGCTGGGAAGGGGAAATTGGGAGGTTATTGCTTAATTACTTCTGTTTGGGATGACGAAATCATTTTGGAAATAGTAGTGATGGGTGTACGACATTAATAGTGTACTGGATGTTACTGAACTGTAAACTTAAAAAAAGCAAAAATAGGGGCACCTGGGTGGTTCAGTGGGTTGAGGATCTGACTCTTGATTTTGGCTCAGGTCACGGTATCAATGTTTCATGAGTTCAAGCCCCGCATCTGGCTCTGCATTAATGGCATGGAGCTTGCTCGGGATTCTCTCTCTCCCTCTCTCTCTCTGACCCTCCTTCACTCACGATCTCTCTGTCAGGATAAATAAATAAACTTAAAAGAGGCTAAAGTAGTAAATTTTATGTTGTTATACTTTATCAAGTGCTGGTTGAAGGAAATTCAAATATTGTACACATATGGAAGGCAGTCAATGAGAGGCTGGAGAGAGGTATTTCCGCCCCCAGTCCCCCAAACCACAGGGGAATGTCCCAGGAGATTCTGGAACTATGCAAAGGGGCAGGTGATTGGTTGAGAATTGTGTTCTGGGCTTGGAAGAGAGAGGACAGAAGTAGGGAGACAGGGTGTTTCGTGTGGAGGCCTCTTGTACCATGCCTGTTGTCTGAGACTGTACCTTTTGGTGAAATCCAGTGAGAAAGGGGCCCACCTCAGGGCCCAGACACCTCTTCTCCTATATCAGGGCACACTGAGGGTACCCAGGGAAAGGGAGGGTAAAGACATTTCTAATTGTCTCCATTTTAAAATGGTAGAGGTTGAATTGTCTTGATAGCAAAATTAAGTTTTCTGCCACTCCGTGGAAATGAAGTAATGAAAGCAGACAATGAATCTGAAGTGAGTAATAAAAAATCATCACCATAGGGGCATCTGGGTGACTCAGTCAGTTAAGCATCCGACTTCCAGTCAGGTCATGATCTCACGGTTTGTGGGTTTGAGCCCCGTGTCGGGCTCTGTGCTGACAGCTCAGAGCCTGGAGGCTGCTTCGGATTGTTTCTCCCTCTCTCTCTGCCTCTCTCTCAAAAATAAATAAACATTAAAAGTTTTTTTTTTAAAAATCATCATCATAAATCGTGGAAAGTGTCTCATAACATCCTGCACGGCATCTACCCTCAGGACCCATTTCCAGCTCCTAACCTGACAAGGCAAAGCATTGGGACAACGATTATCCCAGGATGCTTTAGGACTACTCAAAGTAGAGAGGTGTATTGGGCCTTCCCCAAATCAGCAGTATAGCATCTCTGACTCCCAACACCACAGGCTTTGTTTCTAAAGTAAAACTGATTTGAAATCATGATATTATCAGAGGCCTTTACTATAAAGCCTGGTGGTAACTATGGAGAATTTTACGGTCCTGACTTTATTATGAGTGGGCAGCCTGGTCATGGGATTGTGTTGGTTGTAGACGGCTGTGAGGACCCATTCAGCCTGGTTCAGGTGAGTATGGTAGGGATTCACATGAAGTGAAAGGGGATAGTCACGAAGAAATCTAAGAACAAGAGCCTTAGGGAGGCCACCCTTCACTGAGACCAGAACCGCAAGGTGCTTTGGGATAAAAGGTGGCTTGGGTCCTGAAGTTTGGGAGCTGTGTGCCTGCCTTCCGGACGTCACCTTTCACTGCCTCAGCTCCTCTGCACCGTTCCTCCTTCTCACCGTTTACCTGAAAACAACTGCTAAATTCCTTTATTCTGTGCTGGACATATTTTTAAACCTCTTGTCTGTGTTCCCCCTAAGCTGAGCATAGTCCATGGGACGCCATCTTAGCTCAAGCTGCTATACCAAAAATACTGAGTGACTTAAACAATAAACATGTATTTCTCACAGTTCTGGGGGCTGAGAAGCCCAAGATCAAGGAGCTAGTAGATTTGGTGGCTGGTTGAGGACCTGCTCCCTGGTTCACAGGCAGCCATGCTGTGTTCTCACACGGTGGAGAGAGAGCTAGCTAGCTCTGTGGTCTCTCCTTCTAAGAGCACTAATGTCATAATGAGGGCTCTATCTCATGACCTCATTGCTTCCTAAAGGCCCCATCTCCAAATACCATCACATTGGAATCGGGGTTTCAGCATGTGAATTTGAGGGGGACGCAAACATTCAGTTCATAAATTCCCACCTTCCCTTCCCCAGTCAAACCCGTCGGGCTCCAGTACATGTTGAGGTAATGGTCCTAGCTTGCTATGGAAAAGTAAATGACATGGAGAGGTTTTAGGCTAACACACAAGGGTTATTTCTAGCCCATTTATATAACACTGACCTTAGTTCGGTATATTACTTGATCTCCTTGTCCTTCATTTTCTTTGTGTAACGGGACCTATTGCACAGGTCGTGGTGAAGCATATGTGAGTTAATATGTATAAAGGGCTAAGAGGACCTGATAAGCACTCAGTAAGTGTCAGCTGTTACTCACCTGTCACCCCCTTCCCCATTCCATTTAGGGTAAAGAAAATAATCTAAGTGACCCACAGAACCCAGCATCATCTAGCATCTTCTACCTAGCATTCTCTTAACATCAGCTGGCTCCCTGCATCCCCTGTGCCTGCCACCATTTCAATCCCCGGAGGTGCCAGCTCCTCCCAAAGCACAGGCCTTGCCTACACCTGCCCCTCTGCCTGGAAGGTTCTTTCCTCCTCTTGCTACTTAATCGATTCCCACTCAGGGTTCCAACCTCAGCTCAAACGTTCCTTCCTCTAGGAAATCTCCAGTCTCACTGAATTAGCCAAACCATGCTCTATTCTTTTCCCTAATAGTTGTTATGGAAGTTGAAATGTGACATTAGTTGGTGACGTTTGAACCTGTCTGTCTCCCCCTTAGCCCATGGCTCCACCATGGCAGGTACTGTCTGTTCTGCCCACCATTTTATTGCCAGCACATAATGCAATACCTTTCACGTTGATCCTAAAAATATGTTGAATGAATGAGTGAGCGGATGGCTAAGGGAACAAATGATCACCCTACTTTTCTTCTCTGCCTTGAGCCAAGCAATTCACGGTAAGGGTCTTCTTTTCCCACTGCAAGTTGCCAAACATGATAAAAAGCATCTATCCAGCATGGTTTGCCTTACATTTTTTTTTTTTTATCCTTCAGGGTTATGGATTGTTTCAGAATTCTCCCAAAGACTTGTTTTCCTGGGCACATGATCTGAAACCAAGGAGGCTTAAGTAACACCTTAATGAGCCAACCAGCCACTCAGTGTATACTATTTGTGACCGGTACTCCCTCCTGAGATGGGGGTGGGCGGGGACTGCCCATGCCCTGTACCTACCAGCGTGCTATAATAAATTCTCCCCCCTCCCCCCTCCCCATTTCCTTGGCTTCCTCTTGGCCTGGCACTGATACGAGTTGGGCTCTGTGGTTACCGAAACAGCGGATCACTCCTCTTCTTTGAGGATAAGGAGCCATGTGGGCTGAAACAAAGCTAGACCTGGGACCTACCGGGGACTGACGCATTCGCCACCAACGGCCCCTCCCTCTGTCTTTCCACATGACCTGCAAGGTACATCTTACTTCCAGGTTTTGCCTCTCTCTGCATGTTTGACCTGCTCCGCTCTTGTTACTGAGTCGTTTATTTACTCTGTACTTGTGGTGGGATGAAAAGATGAGTTGGGCCACAGCATGGGTTGCCATGCATCACGTGGACCAGCTGCCTTGGGTCAGGGGTGGAGTTGGATCAAACTGGACTATGCATGGCCACCTCTGATGTCCTTTCAGAGGAGCTCAGGAGGGGACTTCCCTTAAAAGAGCTGTGGGCATGGCGGGTGGGACCACCCCAGCTACAGTGTCTCCTATGGAGTCCAGTTTTTCCATCGTAAATGTCCACAATACAATTACAAAATGTACACAGTTCTCTGCAGTTAGAACCAGTATCATATACATTAAAAGAATATCTGTCTATTGCAAAAAGAAATATTAAAATATATAATAAAATTAAAACATAGAAAGACTATTAAGATAGCATTTATTTAAATTTTTTGAATAGGTAATATAATCACAACAGTTAAAAATTCAAAAATTATGGAATAGTATACAGTAACAATTCTCTCTCCCACCCTTGTCCCCCGTCCATCCAATACCACACCCCATCCACAAGAAGTAGCCACTGTTGTTTCTTAACCTTTTTTTTAAAATAAATATAGACTCCAAAGAAATTGAAAAACTAGTACAGAGAACTCCCAATATAACCACTGTTTTAAATTTATAGTATAAGTCTTCATAAAATGTTATGAATATACAAGCACATATAAATATGTAGTATTTTCTGCTGTTTTTATTCCGATGGTTCATATTATACATAATTGCATATCTTGCTGCTATAGACTGGGGGATGTGATGATATGAGGAGGTAGGGCCTTCGGGGGTGACTTAGGTTTCTGTGAAGCTGTGAGGTCATAAGGGTGAAGCCCTCCTGAGTAAGACTAGTGCCCTTACAAAAAAAGGCATGAGAGAGAGAGTCTCACTTTTCTGCCATATGAGGACACAGTAAGAAAGCAACCACCTTCAAATCAGGAAGAGCACCCTCACCGGGAATCAAACTGGCCCCCACCTTGATCTTGGAGTTCCCAGCCTCCAAGAAGGTGGGGAAAAAAAAAATTCTGCTTAAGCCACCTCACCTATGATATTTTTGTTATAGCGACCCAATCCAACATTTGCTAAACAAATGTTAACACATTTGCTTAAAAACTGAAACAAACAAACAAACCCTACGTAAGTTAGCTAATTAACCAAACTGTCATTTTAGGGTTTTTTTAGGTCACTTTTCCTGGATCAAAGTTTTTCTCCAATGCAAAATATGATCATTTTTCTGCTCTATCTGTTGTCTTAGGCTTTGTTAAAAAATATATATCAAAACCTCGGGGCAGGGTTTCACAAATATGATGTTTTTAAAATGCAGACTATCAGGCCTTTTTCCTGGAAATTTTCTTTCACTAGATGTGAGTTGGGGCCTGGAAATCTCCCCTTTTAAAAACAAGTTCCCCAGGGGATTCCTAGCTTCTGGCAAGTTGAGGACACATTGCTCTCGGAGAAAAGTTAAACAGGAGGAAGATTAAACACCTTCTACCACTGTTAGCAACCCCTAGCGCATTCAACTATTTACTCACATTCTGGAACTTATTGTCTATGCCTATATTTCTTGGGCACACGATTTTAAAAAGCGAATGCACCTGGGCATTACCAAACCCACAACACACCCCCAGTGCACACGCTGTGATCTTTGCTCCTTTGCAAAGTCCTCTGAGAGTCACAGAGTTCACCCTGTCCCTCCCACAGCTCCCTCTTCCTTCATTCCTCGTTCCTGTCTCTGTTTGTTTAAGTGCAGTGTGGGAAGTGTGTGTGCTGTTCAGAGTGAGAGTCAGTCTTACGACCATGTTTTTCCTGACTCCAGTCCTGGTAGCAGTTGTCTGCATTTTGATCGTGTGGATCTTTAAGAATGGTGATGGAAGCAGCAAGAGACGGAAGAGGGAGCCCAGAGCCAGGGCCGAGGTTCGTCCCTGGGTGGATGAGGACCTAAAAGACAATACTGATCTCCACCAAGGGGAAGAAGGTAAGGACACTGGCCAGGCTACTGAGCTTCTCCTGTTTGCGTTTTTCTGATGAGCAGGGCTTCTGGGGAGGAGGAAACACGTGCGGGTCAGTTTCATCATCAGCCTCTACTATGTCATCAGAGACAGATCATTTCTCTCAGGGGAAACCTGCTGGCACCAACCCACCCTTGATTTCTGGATCAAGAGTCAGTAAAGAGCTGTTGAGAGGCTGACATTTTCCCTAGCTCCATTCCTGCTCTGGCTGTTAAAATCTTGGCCAAGGGGCACATCACAGGCTGGTGGTGGCCATGGGGAAAGGGGTCGTGGGTTTGTTTGTTTTTTTTAATGTTTATCTATTTATTTTGAGAGGAGGGGAGTGCAGAAAGAGCAAGAGAGAGAATCCCAAGCAGGTTCCGCGCTATCAGCACAGAGCCCGATACGGGGCTCAGTCTCACGAACCACGACATCACGACCTGACCCGAAATCAGGAGTCAGACGCTGAACTGACTAAGCCACCCAAGTGCCCCCAGAGTGGCCAGGTTTTAATCAAGGACTTGGAAATGCAAAATGTGGCATCGATCTAGGGGCTCACTACTCTTCCTTGTGCCAGTCGCCCTGTGTCCTCAAAGCTTGGGTGTTCAACTTAGTGGACAAGGCAAGAAGTAGGCAACAATCAGCGAGTAATGAGGGGCTGAAGGGATCATCAGGGCCTTCAAAGAGGTGCGGGGAGCGTGGGGGTGCAACAGAGAAAGGACGAATCGGGCCTGGCCAATTAATAGGACCTGAAGAGCAATGGTTAGGAGGCACCTCAGATGAGAGGAGCAGAACGAGCGTAAGAGCAGGGACGGACCCTCTGAGAAAAATGTGGAGGAGATGGGAAGACCTCAGTGGTAAAGGCGGTGGGGGGAAGGGGGGAAGTGAAATGGGGTGGTGACCATGGGCCCAGTCCTGGCTGATCTGAGGATGAAGAGGTGGTAAGGAAGCAGGCAGGGAGACGTTCTTGAGGAGCCTTGAGTGATCAGTGTTGGATGTGCCTCAGAGGTGGGTTCGTGGGATGGACTCGATTTGGAAGAGGCTCAGTGATTCTCAGCTGGACCGGTGCTGCCCCCGCCTGGGAAGAGGCCACCTGGACATGCGTGTGGGTGTGTTCGTGTATGGGCACGTATGTGTGCACATGTTCTGAGTTGCCCTGATCTCAGGATTGGGGGTGCGGTATACAGCTGGCGCCCAGTGCGGGGAGCCAGCAATGCTGAATGTACTGCAGAAAATTCAAGCCCAGGCAGCCTCTTGGCAGGGCTCCCTCTCAGTCTCTCGCTGAAGGACATCCCCCCCGAATGCCAATCCTGCCCAGTTGAGAAGCACTTTTCTTGAACAAAGGGACATCCGTTATGAAGCCGCGTGGTGGCTTGCCCGGGTAAGGTTGGCCTGGTTGGTGGTGGCAGTGGGAACGCAGAGGAAGGAGTGAGTCAGGGCGAAGTTAAAGAAAGAACAACGGGGGTTGGTAATAAATTGAATCTGGGGAGAAGGAGAGGGTTAAGCGCTGGAGGCTGGCCGAGGTGGAAGGACCCTATCATACATGGGGGAGGGGAGAAGAGCTAGGCAAGAGAGGATGTTGAACATAGACAAAGACGTGTTGGATTTGAGAAGGTGACACATCTAAGCAGAAAGGGAGAAGGGGTCCAGGCGAGGGATCCAGGTTGCAGACACGGGTTGGATAGTCCCAGCACAGGGTGGTACTTGGAACTTATAAAGCTGATGAGTTCTCTAACGGGATATTTGCTGGTGATAAGACTGAGCATAGAACGGGGGGCACCCGCAACTAAGAGGATCTGTGGTGGGAAAAAGGGACCGCAGAAAAGACCACCTGGGGAAGGAACTCCAGGATATGGACAACAACAGGCTCTTAACAGAACACTGGCTGTGTCCACTTAGCATCGCGTTTTATGTATAGTAAACCACTCAATCTTCAAGCCAATACAGCAGCGTGGGCACTATGATTATCCCCATATTAAAGATAGGGAAACTGGGGCTCAAATCCGCTAAGTCACCTGCCCAAGTAGGTAGTGATAGAGCCAGGATCCAGGCACATAGCCAGCTGTTAGACTGCATTTCTCATAGGAGAATAACCTAGAACAGAGAGGGCAGGAGATGACCAGCGGGCCTAAAAATTCCCTGCGAGATCAGAGGTAGTGTGCCTTAAGGAAAGCCCACTCAATCTGCAGACTTTGGGGGTACAAGAGGGGTTGATAAGGCCGGTGGGGAACCAGGGACCTGGGGCTGGACTGAACGTTGAGAACACAGAGCAAAGCTGTGTGGCCCTGTCTCGTTCTGCTTGTTCATTTTTGCAAAATCCTCTGCCTCGTTCTTCGTTCCTCACATGGAAGAATAAATTGCACCTTTAGTGGCCTCCTCAGCAGCCATGGGCACCTCTGCCCAGAATGTAGGGTTCAGTCTCTTGTCGGAATTTTTCTTGTTCACTTAAGCGACACCTACTGAGGTCTCAGAGGTGATGGGTGAGAAGCAACTTTTAAACCCAGGTTTCTCTGCCACCCGAGTCCCTGCGTCTAACCCCTGGATGGGTAGATACGGTCTAAGAGAGGATTCAGTGCTGGCACTGAAGGTTCAGAGGGGACCGGGTAGGGGTATCAGCTGGAGAACCGAAAGGATTCCATTACTGAAGAAACATGGAGATGCTTTTGATGACGGCAAATGGACACCAGATTCAAACCAGGTGGAAATTAATTACAAGAGACAAAACAATAAAATAAGGATTATAGGCCATTCTAGTGCGAGTTTAAGGAAAATAAGGGTACCAACCCAACCTCCTCCAGCTTTGGCTCGCAAAGAATGCTTACTCCACCGAATCAGCATGCGTGTGAGCTGCTTGGAAAATAAATTCGGCCTAATTCAGAATAAATAGACATTCGGCACAGGCTTCCTTTAGGGAGCAGTCAAACGTGGGTCTTGTTAATATTTTCTTGTTCAACTGTAGCAGAGGTCTAAGGAGGAGAAATGACAAAGAGGAAGGCTCGGATTGTCTCCCTGAAGTGAGCCATAAATCCTGTACAAACATGCTCTAGTCAGGCCCAGGTTCTTGGAAGCTCGTGGAAATGGAGATAGGAAGAGAAGATAGAGGGAACACATCTCATCAGGATGTGTTTGTTTTGATACTGGCGGGGATATGTCTTCACTTAGCTTTACTGACCATCCAAAAACTACTGTCCTCATTGAAATTTGGTCCCGGATTGTCTAGTCACTACTAAGAAAGGCTAGTGTTAGGGGTGCCTGTGTGGCTCAGTTGGTTAAGCGTCGGACTTTGGCTCGGGTCATGATCTCACAGCTTATGAGTTCGAGCCCGCATTAGACTCTGTGCTGACAGCTCAGAGCCTGGAGCCTGCATCAGATTTTGTGTCTTCCCTCTCTCTCTGCCCCTCCCTTGCTTGCTCTCTCTCTCTCTCTCAAAAATAAACATTAAAAAATTTTTTTTTCAAGGAAAGGCTTGTGTTAGCAATTTTATATGGTTCTACCTAACACACTGTGTAACTTCCAAGTGAGAAAAGATAAAATGGGGAAAACTCAGTCATACCAGTGGAAAGCAGGAAAGGTAGTGGAGGAGAGAGGCAAGAAAAAACCATGTGTTAGAAAAGTGAGCTCAGTGATGAGGATAGATATATACATAGATACGCATGTATGCATATGTATATAATTTTACAAATCTCACACACAAATTGATACATCTCTGTATGCATATGTATATGTATGGGATATATTTGTATGTAGAGAATGGTAATAAGCAATTTCAGGGTTTGTGGCTGGCCGTTACAAAAAAAAAAAAAAAAAGGCCTGTGTTAAAATTATGGCCTGTGTGGGTAACACCTGAGAATTAAAATGTTCCCACAGACTTGGGGAAGGACAGTTTTTTTATGTACCCATGATAATGAGCAGCCGTTGGAAGAGGTTTCAAACCTGTTCAACGAATAGAGGACAACTCACCTCAGTAAAAGCTTAGCAAACCCACCAATCAGTGGCAGCCTCTTACCTCTGAAAGCCAATCAGGGATGGATTCACTTCAGTACCAGCCCCTCTGGGCGCCAACCAATCAACAACAGTTTCAAACAAGTAACGCTGTTCCTACAGATGATATCAATCTTTTTACACTCCAGGGAATCCACTAATTCCTGAACTCCAAGCTTCTCAACCAAGTGGTGGGCTAGAGCTAGACAATGGGAGGAGCAAGAACCAACTGTTAAATATTCAGGAACATGGTGAGCCATTTTTCACTCATCAGCTTAACGTCAGGCCATGATGGGAGTATTTGCTCAATGGAAATTGGCAAGTGCTGCAAATCAGGCCTCCTCACCCCTCTCCTGGGGCTGGTTTGCCAGCACACCACTGCCAAAAATACCCCAAAATACTATAAAAGGTCAACACTCTACTGTGTTCACAGAGATTCTCCTTTGATATAGGAAGGAACAAGTCTGGCTTTGTCTTTGCATTTCATTATCCTTTGACACCTACACCCATTAATACTTTTACATGGCTAATTTTGAAAGGTTAGTTTACCAAGATTCCTGTAAGACCTTAAGGTTTTAGGGCAAAGGGCAGGTAGATTGAGATGAGAGATTAGCAAAGGGAAAGGACTTGAATGGAGTCATTGTCTTTGAGATCAAGTCCGGGGGAGCCCTAGGGGGGAGGGTGGACCAACACAGGGGGCACTGGGGATACCACAAGAGATGATGGGGCTCAGAAACAAGTTCTGTCAAATTCATTCAGGATAGCACAGGGGAGGAAAAATTTCTCTCTACCAGTCAAGATTCTTACATCTGATCTAAGAATTAAATTGCCATGAGACGGATTAATAGGCGGGAACAAACAATTACATGTGCCTACAGTTTCAATAATAAAATTGAGACCCAAAGAAATGATCAAGGCAGGCAGATTTTACACATTTTAGACAGAGACAATAAACTTGTGAGGAATCAACAGGACAAAGAAATGTTTGGGAGCTTCAATTAGTAAGAAATTCTAAACAGAATTTGGGCTGAGGTAGTAGATTAGTAAAAAGTAACAAGATTTGTTTCTAAAGCTTTCTTGGCTGTAAAGTTCATGTCTCTGGCGATAAGGATCTCTCTCTACTTTCTGGTACAGGGAGAGTACCTTTCATATGAGAGATTTATTCTCTGCTTTCAGAGACAGAGGTCACAGTGTCTTTCCTGTACTGGCTATTTCCTAAGTAGCTTCAGTTCAAAATAATCAGTATGCCCTTGTGGCACATTTTGGGGCAGCCTGCCCTGCCCTGAGTCCCTACAAAAGCATGGCTCTATTCAAGAACTTTCTACTAACCACCCCCCCGATTCCTCAGGCCCCACACACCTCGGGAGCTGCTGGTGAAATATACTGCAGGGAGCTGGACAGTTGACAGCCCTACGTGGAAACAGAGTGACGGCTAAGGCAGCTGGGAAGGAGGTGTTCTCAGGGCAGGTGTGGAGCCCTGACCTCGCGTCATCCTCACCTTCAGCATTTGTCTCCTGCAAGAGCTGCCTCCCTCTCAGCCATATTAATATTGCTTCTCAATGTTCCCCAAAATGCCAAGAAGGGGACAAGGATGATGTGACACAAACTGGCCTTCTAGCTTCATAGCTAGAAACTAGTTGGCTCATTTGCAAAGATTTTGAAGTAGAACTCCAAAAACACAAAAGCAATTTACGTGGAGATGCAGCCCCAAACGAACAAACACAAAAATACCTCTGTGTTAACCATGAGAGAATACACACGGCCTAGAGCTTCTTGGCTGTTGGACCTAATGGTGCAGTTTAGAGATCCTTGGCATTAAAGCAATGATGAAAGGTGAATTGTCCTGGGTGTCAATACCAAACCCCAAGTGTGGCAGTATAGGTTGCGATCAAAACGTAGACTATAATAGCATCCATTTGTTTTGAAATATGTGGGCTTTATGCTCGAATGAATCCTCTAGAGAGGCTTGGCTGGTGTAGCGTGGAGGCAGAATGACTAGAGTTTACAGAGGCTGTTCTCTCCTCTTGGAGTGAGGAGGTCAGGGGGGAGGGAAAAGGTGGTACCTTTGGTATCGGTTCACTGCCCTGCAGTTCCCTGGGTGCCTTCTCTCCAAGCCTGCCCCCTTCCTCCCCCCCACCCCTCCACTGGCAAAATGTAGACCATCTGCCCTGGGAGAGGCTCCAGGAACAGCAAGCCTTTCAGGACAATCCATTGACTGGCCATTCATCTACCCTGCTCGCTGATAACATCCAGGCAGCTGCTGCTTCATTCTGCTACAGTGGGAATGTTTACCTTGGACTTTAAGAGCTGTGGAAACTGCCAAGTCATGAACCTGGGCTGGCTTTAGTTTATACAAATGCTGAATAGATATTAAGAGTTGGTAACTTGTCTCTCACACGGTTAGTGAGGCATTTCATGCATTTACTCATTTACCACTTGCTAAGGACAGAAGTCGCCAGACTTCGTAACAAATGACGTGAAAGGATGCACGGGCGTTAAAAGTCTGTTTACACATTTGCTAAGTTCAGGGTTGGCATTGATGACATCTGGGTTGGGTTCAGAATCGACTGCCAGAAACCTGTAGGTGTTTGCTGCCCCTCCCCCATCATACCCGCCTCATTTAACTGAGCAACTGTTGATGGTCCTTCTCATTAAATGTGTGAACTGCCCTGGCTGCTAGTAAACTTTATACAGATAAAGAAGTTTCTCACTAACAGTGGTGAGGAAACCACAGTACTTGCTGGTATTGTCATTGGGGTTTTCAGCGTCTTTGAAGTCATTTCTTCTTGACTTTCCCTCCCGGGTCAGTCTTCCGAGAGAGCAAGGAGTGAAGTACAGTATGTGCATGCGAGTGAAGGAGAAAGGTAATTCTCTACCTGAACTCCACCTGGAACGTCCCAGACCCTCAGGGCCAGGCACTGGATCCCTTTTGCTCTTTTCTTCTGTTCCTGTTGTCATTCTCATCTTTATATGAGGGTTCCCAAAGTCCCACCTTCTGGACTCAGACTTTTACTTTCACACTTGACATCTTTTTTTTTTTTTAATATATATTTTTTAATGTTTATTCACTTCTTGAGAGACAGAGACAGAGTTTGAGCAGGGCAGGGGCAGAGAGAGAGAGAGAGAGAGAGACAGAATCTAAAGCAGGCTCCAGGCTCTGAGCTGTCAGCACAGAGCCTGATGCGGGGCTCAAACCCACAAACTGCAAGATCATGACCTGAGCCGAAGTCGGATACTTAACCGACTGAGCCACCCAGGCACCCCTCACGCTTGACATCTTTGCTTGAACAACTCACAGGCATCTCTAATGTGATAGACTGATGATTCATACCCCTACTTCCCCCAGATGGCTCATTGCTCATCCTCTGTCTCAGTAGATGGTCCCACTCTCTCCTCAGGTGCTAAAGCCCACCCCCTGGAACTCATCTCTAGTCTCTCTCTCCCACCACTCCTGACCACACACCTCGGCAGGTCTTACCATTTGTATCTCCAGGATCTCCAAGAATTTGTCATTCTTTTGTGGCCCACCTAGTCCGGGCCAGCATTCTGCCCTGGCTTCTCAGTGGTGTCTCGACCACTTCACTTTTGTCTCCCTCCAATATATATATCACTCTGCTTTGTTTTTTCTCACTCTTATGTTTTCTATCTATTAGTTTCTCCTTGCTCTAGATATTTCCTTCTGAGTTATCTTCCAGTTCGCTAATTTTTTTCTTTAGGTATGTATAAATCCTAAATCCATTCTGCTTTAAATCCATCCATTAAGTTCTTAATTCTGTTACTTTAATTTTCAGTTTTAGAAGTTTAGTTTCTCATATTTTCTTTGTCACTTTTTGTCATTTCCTGTACCCTACAGATCTATGAGTTCTAAATATAGTAATCGTAGTTGTTTTATCTTTTGAGTCTGATACTTCCAATATTTGGAGACATAGGAAATCTGATTCTGTTTTTAAACATCAATTCTGTTGTTTCTTGCTCAAAATGTTTTGTTTCTTTTTATGCCTGATTGTATTTGGTGCATCGCTGGTAATTATACTTAAAATTACTTGTGTATTGACATTTGCTCTTGCTAGGCAATGGAGGTATTTTCAGGCAGGACCACCTAATTCCAAGTTCAAGTTTGAGGCAGGACCCACCAAATGGTATTACCCCTTGGGGGCTGATTTATTTAGAATTCATTCTTTCTTTGAGGATGTGATCTTGGGGTCCCAGCTTATTAGCCTTCCCATTGTGTATAGGCCTGGGCTTTGATTCCTATCATCCTCAATCCCTGAAAATATGAAAATAAAAATTCAAATATGTAGAGATTGACAAGTACTGTCAGAAGAAATGTGGCTTCTGTGCTACCCACCTGCAGATTCGTATTTCCCTTCAGTTTTGGCTTGGGAATTTCTTACTACACTGTCAGCAATATACTGATTTTTTTAAAAAGACTTTAAAAGTACTTTATTTCATGATTTTACTGGTTTTCAGCTCATGCGAGATTGTTTCAAACAAACTAGTTCACCATTGATGGAAATTTTCATTCCTCATCTTTGTGTAGGTAAAACTTTCTTTTTCTTGATTTATAACCAGTGGAATTTGGATAGTCAGTAGTCAAGACCAGAGTTCAGAATTCTGTAGACCAATACTTTTCATTTTTTATTGACTCTTTTGAGCTGATAATCTTGCAGACATTTTTGAGAACTTTAATTCTTTCTCCCCACTGGCCATCTTATGACTGTAGGAGAGGAGAAATAATATTCCCTCTATCTTTTAGGTTCTTGGCTGAGACCCCTCCCCCCTCCCCCCCATAATAAAAGATAGATTAAGAGGAGAAAAAGAAATAGGAGCTTAATCACATGTATACCTACCGTATACATGGGACAGGCCCAGGAAACTTGAGTGAGTCCCTGAAATGGCCCAAGTCACTACTTAAATACAATTTTCAACTAAAGACAAAAGAAAGACATTAGGGGAAGGGGATCCAGTTAGGGGAGGTTATCAAGAAAAGCACAGTGTTTTAAGCTGGGGTAAGGCGGTTGTACAGATTTAAGTCCACCTTCTCCATTGATAAGACTTTCATGCCAGGGTCATCCTTTCCTTCTTGGTACAGGGAAGGCTTGTGGGTGGGGATTTCCTTCACAAAAGTACACGTCCCTTACAAAAAGGTAACTTCTACTCTGGTTTTCAGCACTTTTCTTGTGTCTTTTGTTTCTTAAAAATTATCGGCTCAAAATAATCCTTGTGCCAAAGAGGCGTACCACGGGGTGACATATTCTGCTCTCCTTCGTGACCAAGAAGTGCAATTTAGTTTGTTGCCTTTTTTGTTCTTATTTGTAGATGCCAATGACCGGCAAGAGTCAGAGGAAGACGTCGAACATATTCCATTCTCCCACACCCGGTATCCTGAGAAGGAAATGGTGAAGAGATCCCAGGAATTTTATGCACTTCTCAGCAAAAGACGGTCTGTGAGATTCATAAGTAGTGAGCAAGTCCCCATGGAAGTCATTGATAATGTCATCAAAACAGCAGGTCTGTAACTGCACGTTGTGCTTTTGAGAATGTCAGCTGTAAGTCACAATATTGGAGCACTACTGAAGTTCAAACACACTGAATAAAGCCTAGGGTGATACGTTTATTTATAAAATCTTACCCTGGTGTTGACTGACTGCCAGAAACATAACGATTTCCGCTTTCTACAAACTTTTGACTATTACAAACTACCTGGGACCAGATGTGACAACAGTTTAAAACTTCTGAAATTACTGAATATTAGGATCTTTTATTAAAAATAAAAATTTCTGAACATACTATTATGCATTGGAAGAGAAACATCCCCTTACTTTACCCCCCTCTTAAAATACATTCACACACACACACACACACACACACACACACACAGGCTCACTCACATTTGTACATTTCTCTTTTCAGAACCAAATTTTTTAGATTACACGCTCTAGTACTATTTTCTAATAAACTAGCAAAATTTACCTACATGAATTTGCAAAGTAAACCACAGCAAGACAAACCCATTTTCTTTTTTTTTTTTTTTAACGTTTATTTATTTTTGAGACAGAGAGAGACAGAGCATGAACGGGGGAAGGGTCAGAGAAAGAGGGAGACACAGAATCTGAAACAGGCTCCAGGCTCTGAGCCGTCAGCCCAGAGCCTGATGCGGGGCTCGAACTCACGGACCGTGAGATCATGACCTGAGCTGAAATCAGACGCTTAACCGACTGAGCCACCCAGGCACCCCAAGACAAACCCATTTTCAACATGAATTGATATTTCCACAGAGGAAAATAAAAGAATTATAGAAAAAAGGGGGGAAGCAGATGTCAGAGAAATCCCCTATTTGAGAGTCTCCTCTGATTGGAGTATTACTCCTATATAAATCACATTTAAGTTCATTTGCAAAGATTATTGCATGGCCATTGTGAATGGGCTTTACGTTTAGCTCTTGACTTGCATTTCACAATCCACTCATGCTGTCTTGACTGTAGGGAGTGTGGGTGACAACAAGAGCCCCATCAAGCAGGCAGTCCTGACCCCCCTGGTGTAGAGCTTCTGCCATTAACTTACTCACCAGGAAGAATGGAATAGTTGCTTCTGAAATAACCTATTCGTGGGTCCTTGTGGTCTGTGGCTGGGAACAGCGGGCCATCTCTAAGACAGCAGGGTGACACCTAGATCAGAAGTTGGGCCTGGTTGGAGTCTGAAAGGGGATTCTAGCTCCTTGGGCACTGAGATACACTACTAAGCTCTGTACCAGGATCCTGGGGCTGATCCAAGTGTGGGCTGAGGCTTCCCATAGCCCATGAGAGCTGGGAGACAGGTTCTTGTGTACTGAGCACCCAGGGCCAAGAGTTCTCATGTGTCTCCAGTGGGACCACAAACCCCACAGTGCTGCCTTCAGCGTCCTGATACAGGTACCAAACAATGTATAGTTGAGTTACTTCTCGTGAGTGGTGTTTTCCTTTTATTTAAAGTTTGTTTATTTATTTTGAGAGAGAGAGAAAGAGAGAGAGTGAGCCAGCCGGGGAGGGGCAGAGAGAAAGGGAGAGAACCCCAAGCAGGTTCCACCAGCCCAGAGCTCACCTCCGTGCTCGAACCCCTGAACCTCGAGATCATGACCCCAGCCGAAGTCAAGAGTCAGGCAACCAACTGACTGATCCACCCAGGCGTCCCTCTCATGGGTGTTTTAAAAGCCATTTGACCATTTCAATGTTACCATTTTCAACGAGCTTCATGACTCTATCCTTTTCTAAGAATATCAAGGGGCACTTGGGTGGCTCAGTCGGTTACGTGCTCGACTCCTGGTATCGGTGCAAGTCAATGATCTCACGGTTTGTGAGTTGGAGCCCCACATCGATTCCCTCTCTCCCCCTCTCTCTCTGCCCCTCTCCCTGTCATGCTTTCTCTCCAAATAAATCATCTTAGAAAAATAATATCAAAACAAACAACATTTTGGAGCATCTGGGCTGTTAGAATTTCCCTTCTGGCTTCCCTTAGTTCCCTTACATGGGAATGTTTCCCCCCCACATACTTAGAGAAGTGGTGATAAATCCCCCATAGCCCTGGAACCACTGGCCTCGACCTCAGTTAGTTGGTTTGTAGCCCCTAAAGTGAGGCAGAATGAAACAGAGAGGACAGCCACGTACCAGAATCCGTGACCAAGCACTTTGCTCACCAGGTGATTGAACTTCGTTTTCAGCGAGTGTGAGTTACTATACCCATTCTTAATGACCATTCTCACATTTTCGTGTTTCCATTCCTGCTTTTAATGTTATGGATGATAGGAACTGCCCCAAGTGGGGCCCACACGGAGCCCTGGGCCTTTGTGGTTGTGAAGGACCCGGACGTGAAACATAAGATTCGGGAGATCATCGAGGAGGAGGAAGAAATAAACTATTTGAAAAGGATGGGACGCCAATGGGTTACGGACCTGAAGAAACTGAGGTACAAGAGTTGATGGGATGATTAACCTCTTCTGTGCCTTAGTTTCCTCATCTGGAAAATGGGACTACCTAGGATTTACTTCGTTATGAAAATTAAATGTGCAAGCCTGCTTGTAAGCACATAGAATGGTGATGACAAGGAGGAAGTGGCATCATTGGTAAACAAACAGTCTTCCACCCAAGTAGTCGTAAACACACCTTTGAGGACTCACTTCGCTTTTCTCCCATCTAGAGTGTAAGATCGTGGCATAAAGATGTCTCGGGACCTTGGCTGAAGTAAATTACATTTGCTAAAGTGATAACACCTTCCAAGTAATCTTAGCACATGGTTAGTAAGAGCAAACAATCCGTGCAAGTATGGCATCTCTTAGGCATCAGTAACTGTGTGGGCTTCCTTATCTCTAGGAAAGAAGCGTAGGGGAACTCACTGTAACTAGGTTTAAGCCTGAGCCCTCGCGCCCTGGGGGAGGCCCTGCAGGTGTCCATTTTCTCTCATAGCTGCCCCTGCCAGCCATGTGTGGAGTCCTGTTTGCCCATTGAGGGGCAGTCATCCCTCATAATGTCTCAGATGCATTCCATAACTTCTCTGTCACTTTTGTCATCACGGCCGTCACCGTCCATTGTTTAGACTCTGCTTTGTCATTTACGGAGTCCGGAGTCCGCTTTATAAGCACGGCCCTCCCCACGAAGGCCACTTCCTTTCCCCTCCAGCGCGCTCTGAGGCTGAGTGTGAGAAGGGACAATGGGCAGAGATGTTGGTTTTTCTTTCTGAGAAGGGAAGCTTGCTCTAGTCTTTGGCATTTGGAGTGCAAGGGCGCTCACACCGCTGGTCCCAGCCGCCGGCCTTCTTCGGTGGCCAGTCCTGGGGTGTTATGGGGTGTTATCTGACACCCCAGTGTGACACAAGCTTGTGATAAGAGAAAAGCAAGAAAAGGCGACCAGGTTGCAGCCCTGGGGGCAAGGGAGGAGTATTCAGGGCTGGGTGATGAGAAGAGGGTCTCTTGGCTCTTTTCCTGTTTCATTTATTTGGCCCCAGAGGTCATTTTCTTACCTAAGATGTTTAAACCCTATTAAACAGACGCCCTTATGGAAGTGTAACTTATTACCATGCTCTGGAAGTAGTGCAGAATATTAATAAGAAATATAAAAATCTCGCTGCATATTCATGGGAAAAATGGGATGGATAAAAGTTGAGTTCCTACCCTTAGAGAGATGTCCTGCTCTATGCGTGCACAGTGCTTACAAAACGCTGCTGGCCCCTGACGTTTTCCCCAATGAAGGCAGAATTAGTCGCTCTCTTGTCTCTGTGCTCAAAGCCCCTAATAGGTACCTTCTGTGCATCTAAAATGGCCATTTCATCACATAGCATTTTGCTTATTGGCTTACTTTTCTTCTCATTGCATAGGCCATATTTTAGAAACCTTATGGACTTTCTTTGCGGGCGATACGAACACGCGCATATATACATAAAACGCTAGGGGTCCAGGTTTAAAAATGTCTTACACCATCTAGCGTAGTGCGGTTGCAGAGTAGGCAGTTGAATAGATGTTAAATTGAGCTGCAAATGAACATATATCCTGACATCCTAGGCAGAAGGTGCTAGTTGTCCCTTTATTAATAAGTCTCACTGCCGTATTTTTATCCACGGTCATGTGATGTCATAATAAATTCTTGTGAACCTGAGCAAGCCAGAAATATTAGATACCAGTGTACACTTAGACCCCCAAAAAAATAAGTACAAAAATCATTAAAAAGTATTCATCTGCGTTTGAACAAAGGCACACTGCTTCATCTCTGTCTTACATTAATTTCTTTTGAATTATTCACTGCAACATAATATCGGTGACCATAATAATGCTAACACACACACAGCAATGTGTACTGGGTACTTTTCTAAGCCCTTAATATATTTGACCGATATCACCCTCACGATAGCTGTATGAGGTGAATGTTGGACAGCACGTTTTACATATGCGGGAACTGAGCCAAGGGAGGTCGAGCAGGTTGCCCAGCATGACAAAACCCGTCGGGCTCCCCGAGTTTATCTTCTTTCTGAACAACAAGCGTTCTTCCTCTTCGTGAGGAGAAGAGAATTGGTAACAGCCCAATGTGACGAAACTGGCTGAAGCGTGAGAAGGCAGCTTGGAAAATGTGACCTGTAGAAGTTAATAGCATAAGAGGAACCATAGAAAACCGCACAAGTGAGTTTAGTATGTTTGAAAATAGTGACGCACAGCTAGGCTTAAGGTGAAATCACCTCTTGTTTATTAATGACATAATGTGGCCCAAGAAAAATTCTAACGTATATCATTGCATGAGTAGCACTTTGAGTGTCTGAGCTAGAATAAAGCTTTCGCCAAATGTATGGATTAGGGTAACGGGATGGAGAAAGATATGCTCCTTAGCTGGCAAGCAAGACTCTCAACTTCGTATTTATACCTCACGTGAATTATCTCCCACTCTCACAAAGTTCACTTCCTTTTCTCCATCACTGGGCTGGCAACATCACCATCTTTGCACCTGTCATTTTGGTTAAACTTCACCATCACCTTTTTCTTCTCCTTTGCTTCTGTACCAGACCTGTCAGTTCCAGCTTCTACGCCTTCCCGAATTCCCTTGGCCCATTGCTATTGTCTACCTTCTGGTCCCCCTTGAGCTTGCCCCTTGCCCACACCAATCTACCTCTTCCTAAAACAGATCTGATCATGTGATGCTTCTGCTCAGAAGCTTATAGTCCCTCTCCATCACCTCCCACACGAAGTCCAGGACTCTGCAAAATCCGTGCGTAACCTTCCAGCCCACCCGTGCTCCACCTCGCACCCCATCCGCCAGCCTATCGGGCTTCTGGAAACTCCCCGACCTGCCAAGCGTCCTCCGTCCTGACTCTGCCTTTACTCGTTGACTCACTAAGATGTCCTTCCCCAGTGCCCCTCTCCATCCAGTCTCCAGCACCCCACCTCGAGGGAAACTTTGGAAACGCTCTTCTAATATTCTTATTCGAAATTACCAACGCTTCATTTGGAGGGTTCCTAATGCAACTGACTTATATTTCTTTAATATCACCTACCGGGTTTTAGCTTGCTAAATTTTACACACTGCCTTCTGGGTTATAGGCTCCTTGTTTGTGCCTTTGCATTTCATGTGCCTTGCTACACTAGGCCCTCGTTAACACATGCTTATTGAATTGAATGACCTTGGACAGAACACTATAGCGAAGACACAAGTAAACAACCGAAAGCCTTTTTTTTTCCATTTAAACATAAAAGACAGGAAGTGCTTTTATTTTAGATGTAAATAAGGTTGTAAAGGGGAAAAAAAAGAACAAAACTCATTAAGAGCAAAGTCTCTGGATTATCTTTCTTTCGCTTCAGAACCAATTGGGTTAAGGAGTACTTGGACACAGCACCTGTTCTGATTCTGATTTTCAAACAAGTACATGGTGTTGCGGCAAGTGGCAAAAGAAAGGTCCACTACTACAATGAGATCAGTGTTTCCATTGCTTGTGGCATCCTCCTGGCTGCTCTTCAGGTATGTTACCCACCCCCCCCCCCATCCCGCCCCAAAGAGAGGAGCGATCCTGGAAAGCCAAACAGTGGCCTTATTCACAAATTTCAGCGGAGTTTCTATTTGAGAGACACTTGGAAGCTGTTCATCTAAAGTCGAACTCCTAAGACACGTAGCTTGGTGTGAAAAACGCCCCTGGAAACCTGGTGCAACGTGCTAGAATCCTCTTCTGGAAACATCACTTGAGGCTCAGAAAAATGGCCACTGCGTTTGCCTTCGTCTGTAACGACACGAAGCTCCAAGGGTTTCGGCAGGCATGCTGCCTTGCTGGGCTCGCTGTCGTCCGAGCCGGTGGCATGATTAAAAAGCTATAAAGAGAAGGCTCTCCCAGAGCTCCTTCCCTGGAAAGTCGAGCTTACGTGGCCTTGCACTGGAAAGACATCTACGTGCTTTAAACAATTCCATCTCGGCGGTATGTGGGGTCGCTGGAGCAATGCTAAGCATGAAACAGAGCAGATTGAGGTACACCTTTTACAGGATTCAGTTCATTCACTCAACTCCTTCTGTGTGGCAGGTCCGAGGGGAGGGGGGAGGGCACCAGGGAGGTCTTGCCTCATGAACTGTGCGTGCATTCTGGCGGGGACTGGGGTCCTGGGGTAGAGAGAGACAGTGAGCACGTAAAAGAAACGAGGCAAACAAGATGGTAAGTGAGAGTGATCATACTTCCAAGCGACAATCGAGTCCAAAAAACTACACGCTTCTTCACTAACTCGAAGCAAACTTTATATGGCGAAAATACCTTGCAAAATACAGTCGTGGCTAACACAAAAGAGGAAGAGGCTTTTAGATTACTTGAAAAGTTTACCTAGAGAAAGTGGCATCTCACTTCCTCCCTAATGCTGTGAGCATGCAGATAAAGGAAGTGATGTGCAACATCGGACCACGCGGATGCCCCGTTCATTCATTCATCTGCCGGAAGAAGCAAAGGGTTCAGAGATTTTTGAGCTCTGAATCAGCAGCCTTGTCACGTTAGTGTTGAGTTTGCTGCCCTCTAGCGTCGCCTCAGGCATGATTCTGAGCGTAGGTCCTATTTGCGAGGGAGGAAAGAGGAATCTTCCTGATGCTCCCCATCTGCACAGATCGCATAGCGACCGGACCAAAGAGCCTGTCCTGTAGGACTCTCAAAGGCAGTTCTAGAACTTCTGTCTGGCTCAGGCTTAGCGGTGACCCTCTGATTGGGAAATCAGAGGGGAGGGAGGTAGCTTGGGAAGCATCTTGAAGCTGCATGTGATTTTTATTAGGTGTTTATTATCCGGAGGGGCTCGTAGACAGGTTGAGGGAGTAATGCCAGGCTGTTGAGCCTCTGTCACTGGACGTAGGTATTTTCGGCTGGGGTGGTCCTCCGCCTGCATTGCTGGTTATATAAGCATAGGAACTCCCTGTTGTTTGAGGGTATACCCCTTCCTTGGGTATATTTGGACCCCCCAAATTTCCTTCCATGAAATAACCATTCCTGTGTCTTAACCATCAATGACGAATAGGACGAGTATTTTTCTTCTTCAAGAAGCTTCTTACTGTTTGGTTCAAAGAATGTGGTGACTAGGGAGGTTGAGGAGAACAGGTGAGGTTTAAGGTCCACCTGCCCAAGCTGGCGGGCTCTTTGCTGCCCAGCTGCAGGGAAATGATGGGACAAGCAGGCCTAATGGGGACCGGAATGTCCCCAGGCCACAAGCAAAGTCGTGACTTCCATTGAGTTGACACTGTATTCTCTCCCCTTCTGTCGTAGAATGCGGGACTGGTGACTGTCACCACCACACCTCTCAACTGTGGTCCCCGTCTGAGGGTGCTCCTGGGCCGCCCCACAAACGAAAAGCTGCTGATGCTCCTCCCCGTGGGATACGCCAGCAAAGAGGCCACGGTGCCCAACCTAACGCGGAAGCCCGTGGATCAGATCAGGGTGATCGTGTAGGCGGGAGCCCATCTGGGATGCGGACAGACGACGGCCTGGTCCTCTCTTGTCCCTCTTGGGTCTGCGGGCTGCTCTTCCCACGGGTGTTAGGTCTCCCCAGCACCTCCCTCCGCTCAAGAAACCTTTCCGCAGGAGTCTGAGAAGCTCCTAGCGTGACGAGGTGAACATATTATAGTAAGAGGACGACAGGTGCTTGTCTTTCATTTCCCATCTGCTTTGGGGATGCATGCAAATTTTACTAAGAACAATTGCAGGATTTTAAAACTGTTCCCGAAAAATCCCTGGTGATTCTTTTTCTCTCTGACACCCTAAAAGCTCGTATACAGCAAAGATTCATCAGAGAGTTTAATGTGGCCCCAAGAACTCAGCTACGTGATCGTTCTTGAATTTGCATTTAGACTAATCAGATAGCCTCTGCCCTCTGATTTCTGGCGGCTCTTAGGCCACGGATGGGCTTTTGAGATCCACTCTTTTACTGGACTTCATGGACATCCTGCCAGTTTTTAGCAAGCAACTAGCAAACTCATGAAAGCGTCCCGGGCCCGGAACAGACGAGTGCACGCCGAGCAGGTGAGCCTGAACTGGCAACCATGCGAACACGTAAGGGGACAGTCGTGTCACCCGGCGGTGCGTTGGAGCTGGCTCGCACCAGCCTGCGGAAGCGGATTGTTCAATATTCAGGAATTTGGTGAGCCAGCTGTTAAACCATTTGCTGCTTGGAATCTCCCGTGGTGGGAGTATTTGTACCACCGCAGTTGGCTGATACTACAATTTTTCTCGAAGGGCACTGTTTTCCATACCCCGCACTGAACCGTGTCTCTCTTCTTTTCTGCTCCAGACCACAGAAGACGCACCCCTTTTGTGCAGATGGCACTCAAGCAGTTTGGGACTGGTGGGGTGCGAGGTGTTAGGCTGGGAACGCCAGACCCCATCTTTCACCGATCGCTCTGTCTTCCCTTCCCGGGACTCTGCACACACAGGCACATGTAGCTCAGGTCCGTTTTTGTCAAGCAGCCCTACACAGCTCTTTCTCCCCTCCACCACCCTTCTCCTCTTCTTTTTCCTCAGTTTCCTCAAGAAAAATCTCTTCGGCCTCTTTTCATTCCACATGTGAATACACAATTTAGGAAAAGCCCTTGGTATTTTTGACGAGAGTCAGAGCTGGAGACAAACCTGTATCAAAGGAGGACGTTTTCTCCCCCCCTTAAAATATAATTAGATGTTACAAGAACCTGTGACCCTCGACCTCCCAAGTTCTTCGAAGGATCTAGAAGTCTCCTTTGGAATCTCCAAAGTCTTCCATCTGTGTTTTCATTGTTCTCTAAACATGCTTTTCCCCAAGGCTACAGATTTTAATAAATGAAAATTTTCTTACATCTGTTTCCAGTTTTTTAATTAGTGTTGTGACAGGTGTTTGTCCTGTACTCTTTATTGTAAACGAGCATTGTTTTAACTAACTATGGCCTTATTAGTCTTACACGGGCTGCGAGCCTATGGGACCCTAACCACTGTATTTCAGATTTTTTTAAACAGGGAAAAGATACTCTGAATTCCAAGTATCAGATTAATAAACAGACTTTGGCGTTTCAATGCAAAGAAATTGGGGGACGCCTGGGTGGCTCTGTCGGTTAAGCAGCCGACTTCAGCTCAGGTCATGATCTCATGGTTTGTGAGTTCGAGCCCTACATCAGGCTCTGTGCTGACAGCTCGGAGCCTGGAGCCTGCTTCGGATTCCTTGTCTCCCTCTCCCTCTGCCCCCAAGCCCCTCCTTGTGAGCACGCTCTCTCTCTCTCTCTCTCAAAAAATAAACATTAAAAAAATAATAATAAAAACAATAATATTTAAAAAACAACAAAAATAACAATGCAAAGAAGTTGAAGTTATATTTATAAACTTCTGTTTCTCATGTGTTGAAACTGTTCGAGCCCAGAGAGCTATGTGCTGGTTTTAGTTCCGCTGAGGAGGGCTGAGGTGTATAAGGGAATCTTGCCTCTGGAGTGTGGGGTGAGAGGGAATCAGGTCAGTGGTGGGAGTCTGGGTACAAGTTCAAGTACAGAGCCACTTGAGAGGAAAGAGAAAGCCCAGCCACACCAGTCAGGAGCCCTCAGGCAACAGACTCCGAAGGCCTAGAAACCTTCCAGATCACCGTGCCCAGAAACACAGCCCTGGTTTTCATAGACGCTGAGCAAATGTGCAAAGGCACGTAGTCTGGAAGCACGATAGCCATTCCCTTCGGGTTCGGGGAGGAGGATGTTACAGTCAACCTTTCAACAACACGGATTTTTTAGATAAATACACCAGTACTACAAATATATTTTCTCCTCCTTATGATTTTTTTAGTTTTTAAATGATTAAGAAATTTTTTTTAATGTTTATTTTATTTTTGAGAGAGAGAGAGAGAGAGCGTGAGTCAGGGAGGGGCAGAGAGAGAGGGAGACACAGAATGGGAAGCAGGCTCCAGGCTCTGAGCTGTCAGCACAGGGCCCGACACAAGGCTTGAACCCACGAACCGTGAGATCATGATCTGAGCCAATCCCAGGAGTTGGAACTTAACTGACTGAGCCACCCACGTGTCCCCTCCTCATAATTATCTGAATAACATTTTCTTTTCTCTAGCTTGCTTTACTGTATACAGTATATAAAACATATACCACACCAGATATGTGCTATTTATGCTATCGGTAAGGCTTCCTTTGGGGGAGCCCAAAGCTAGATGTGGACTTTGGGCTGTGCGATGGCGGAGGGCGGTGCGTGGTCAGTGTCCCTAACCCCTGTGCCATTCGCGACTCAACTGTAACAGTGGTTCTTAGTCTAGACAGCATAGCATAGATGACCTGGTTTCTCTTCTACTCACCAGCTGGGTGGCCATGAAAAACTGGCTCTTTTCAGGCCTCATTTGCTTCGTTTGCAAAATGACAGCAAAGGTGGCATTGGCCTCGGGATATGGGGCGATTGTGTGTGATGAGTCACTTAGTTCCTAGCTCCCGGGAGGGAACACTTGGTGCTTAGCTTTGATCGTTGGCTCCTGATAGCAGCAGGAGCAGTGGTAGCAGGTGGTAGGAGAAGGTATTCTTACAATTATTAATACTAGGTGCTGCGAGTGTTCAGCAAAAACATAAATGACACCCCTTAAGAATCTCGTCGTTGGGGCGGCTGGGGGGCTCAGTTGGTTAAGCCTCCGACTTCAGCTCAGGTCACGATCTCACGGTCCGCGGGTTCGAGCCCCGCGTCCGGCTCTGGGCTGATGGCTCAGAGCCTGGAGCCTGCTTCCGATTCTGTGTCTCCCTCTCTCTCTGCCCCTCCCCCGTTCCTGCTCTGTCTCTGTCTCAAAAATAAATAAACGTTAAAAAAAATTAAAAAAAAAAAAAGAATCTCGTCGTTAGTGCACTAAACAGTCTTACGCTGCAGAAGAAACGTATCTGCTATCTTGGCTTGCGTTAGGCGGTGTTAAGAATTTCGGCTTGACTCGGGCTGTGTCTGATTGGGTTCTGGGAAACTCGACAGGGGTCCATTTAACGAGTCATGAAAAGACTCATTTTCAGGGAGGAGGGCCGAGGACGTAAAGGAAGATCCCGCGACGACAATCAATATCAGAAAAAAAGAGGCAAAAAAAAAAAAAAAAATTAAAAAAAGAAAAAAAAAAAGGCAAAGCACAATGTGGTCTGGAGTCTGCACCCCCCAGGTCCAGTCCATAGAGCCTCGCTTACGTTCCTGGCCAGCTTCCGGAGCCGCTCCTGGAGACGCCTGTGTGATGAGTACACAGCCCGGCCATGGAGTCCAGTTACGCGCGGGGCGGCGTTCAAAGAAACATCAGACGGGCGTCGGTGGTAGAGCGGTGAGCGTAGCTGCCTTCCAAAGAAACATCCGATGGTTCTTGCGTAGCCAATAATACCTGACAAGCAATTAATGTCTTTATTGCCTTCGCTTGACGACGCAGCAAAGGAAGTTCCAGAACTTAAAGGCCTCCTTCCCATCTTCCTGTCTCTAAATACGTACCTCTAGATACGTAAATCCGTGTCTAACCAACAAAGTGGGGCAGCTGCTCCCAAAGTCCGTATCTTCCCCATTCGTTAATCGTCTCAAACGCTTTGCACACTTTCTCTCTACACGGGCCCTCTCATACCCCTTGTTCCTTCCCGCTTTCTGTGTCTGTTTTTCTCTCTCACCTTTCAGCATTGTACACCCAGCTGGCCCTTCCAGCCCTTCGGGCTTTCCCCCACCTCCGGCACACATCATTCTGATCCTGGTATGAAAGGCCTAATAATAGCAGGTGACGGGAGGCTTTCCTCAGCCGGTCAGGGAGAGGAGAGGAGCTGGTGCAGCCTTGGGTAGCAGTATGACCTTCAAGGTCACGTCTAGGAAACAAGGGTGGCGGTGGGCCCAGCAGTTAAGCACGTGAGCCTAGGGGTCACACGGCCTGGGTTGATAATCCCCGTCCTACCAGAGATCCCAAGAAAACAGTCTTATTTCTTCGCTCACCTGGGTCCCATGTTAATGGAGGCTCTTATCTGCTGTACAAAATGGCGGCAGTCATACTTACCTTGCAGAGTTCAGCACAGTCCCTGGTACCCAGCATTCCTACACAGGAGGTGTCTTTATCGTGCGGGTGGTGGTAGATACCACCGTCATCGTAAGGCAGCCCTGCTCGGGGATCCGGGTAAGCGAAGGTAAGAAGCGTGGGTGAGAGACACCCCCCTGTTCAGGGGAGAAGCCTGACTATGGCAGCTGAACCAGCCCCCAACCCACCCCCCCACCCGCCCACCTCCTCACCCCCTGTCCCCTCCCAGAGCTCCTCAGCGGGGACCACCGCTGGGAATTCTCTTTTCCCTCTGTGTGGTTAATGTTGCCAATTTGATACGCAATGAGGTTGTCTGTTTGCATGCGTTTTTAACCTTAACATTTTTTTTTTTACTTCCAACTTCCAGCGGGAAGGTGGGGCCGTCACCTCGACCCAGTGACAAACTCTTAGGACACACTGCCAGTAGAAGGAAAACGGACATGAAGTGCCTCCCTTAGGGATACGACATGAAGGGTTCAGCCTCACATTTTGGACGAAAATGTCCAAAGGGAAACTAATGAAACCTGTGCAGCTAACTCCCAGTTTACAGTATGGGATACCTCGGAGATATTGCGAGTTTGGGTCTAGGCCACTGCAATAAAGCAAATATTGCAATAAGCAAGTCAAATGAATTTTTTTTATTTCCCAGGGCACATAAAAGTTGTTTATGCTATAGTGAAGGCTATTAAGTGTGCAATAATATTATGTCTAAAAAAAACAATGTACATTCCTTAATCTAAAATACTTTAGGGGCACACCTGGGTGGCTCAGTCAGTTAAACATCTGACTTTGGCTCAGGCCATGATCTGGGGGTTCATGAGTTTGAACCCTGCACTGAGTTCCTTGCACTCATAGTGCAGGGCCTGCTTGGGATTCTCTCTCTTCCTCTCTCTGCTCCTGTCTCTCTTTCTCTCTCTCAACATAAATAAATATTAAAAAAATAAAAATAATTTCTTATTTATTTTTGAGAGAGACATAGAATGTGAGTGGGGGAGGGGCAGAGAGAGAGGGAGACACAGAATCCGAAACGGGCTCCAGGCTCTGAGCCGTCAGCCCAGAGCCCGACGCGGGGCTCGAACTCACGGACTGCGAGATCATGACCTGAGCTGAAGTCGGACGCTTAACCGACGGAGCCACCCAGGCGCCCCAGGAGGGTCACTTTTCTATCCTTGCTACTCAAAGCGTGGCCCCACAGCTCCCACGGCGGCATCGTGATGCAGGCTGGCATTTGAGGACCACTCGTCTGCCCCATCCTGGCCAACGCGGCTCTCGATTACAGAGCCTGACAAAGTGGGAGTCTTCTCCCACAAAGACTCTCTCTTCCTCCTGACAAAGTGGGAGTCTTTTAAGTGAGTCCTATCAAAAGGTGTCCGTGGATGGATGCCAAATTGGTACAATGAGGGACATCTTATTTGGCCACCTTGCTGATGTCACTCCCTCCTTATACTTTTATTTTAACTTCTCTGTGTGGTTGGAGTTTTCCAAAGCAAAAAGAAGACAGAACAAAAACACTTAGAATTAGATCTGAATGGAAATGCTCCATGTAAATAGGCATTTTTTTCCACTGATAGAAAGGATTTGTCTAAAATTGCCAAGTTCATTGTTAGGTTTAGAGATTTGCTGAAGGCACCAGAGCTCATGTTTGTTTCATTGGCTTATCTTGGAGTGTCCCCAGGGAGATGCATTTCGGGTGGGAAGACAGGAGTCATAGAAGAAATAAGGCCAGAGGTTTCACTTGCTTGCAGGGAGTCTATTGGATAGCGAAGGAAGGGAGAGGAACTTGGGGGAAAAATGGAAAAACACATTTCATCCTGCCGGCTCCCGGGCTGGGGAGGCTTCCAGGGAAACCGGTTATATCTGGCATTCCTCCTGCCCCAGCCACACCTCACACTAATTTCTGCTGCTGCATCATAATCTCAGCAGATCAGCCCAGCCCCCAGCCAGTGGCTGTGCCTGGAAAAATAAAGATAATTTTCTTTCTTCTCTCTGTAGCCTCAAGCTTTTTTCCACTTTCTTTTATGTGTTCATTAAACACGGTCCTGTAACGACGGTGTTCAAAGTAGAAAGAGTGATCTGGAAGGCTTATAGATCCTCTTGTGGTTTTGAGGCCCTAAGACCGGGGGGCAATCATTGGATTATTTCATCACCGTGAGAAAGAATAATTAATGAAGATGCTCAGAAAATGATTTGTGTCCTTTTGCTAGGACTCGCTTAAAGGACTCCCACTTTGCCAGGGGGGAGTTTGTAATTGAGGGCCACGTTAGCCAGGATGGGCCTGACCCGTGGCCCTCAAATGCCAGCCTGCATCACGGCCACCTGGAGGGATCGTTCAGATGCAGACCCGGAGTCCCACTTGCAGGGGGTCTGATTTGGTAGGACTGGGTGGTGCCCAAGGCTGCGTTGCTCACAGGTTCCCAGCACATGTCCTGTGCTGCTTAGGGGCCATACTTTGGGAAGCAGGGGGCTGTGGCAATGAACAACTCCAAAACTTCAATGACTAAATAGGATCAAATTGTATTTCTTGGGCAGGCAAAGTCCCCTGCAGGTCCCGGCAACCCTCCAAGACCATCATTCTCCATCAGGTGACTCAGCTATGCTGTGGCTGCACCACCCACAGCACTTTGCCTTCTTACTCAGGGACGTGCTTGCCCCAGCAGTCATACACCGGGGTCCAGGAGTGACTTCCTCACTCTCACAGCCGATTGGCCGGGACCAGCCCCGTGGCCTGACCAGCCGGTGGGGAAATGTCATCCTGTGTCCAGGAAGGGGAGGAGACCCAGATGTGGATAGGCAGTAGAAGCCTCTTCCCCAAGAACAAGGAACTTTGAACTTAGGGAATAAAATTGGACATAACAAAAGAAGGGTGGGAATGCAAAGTTGAAGAAGTTGGTGAAAGGCACGGAGGTTCTCTCCTGAACGATTAACATTAAATTGGTTGCTAGTCGTCATATGCAGTTTTCAAATGCAGTATCCATTTGGGCCAAGAAAATCAATACAGGTAGGTAAGAAAGGAATTACAATTCTCTTCTTCCTAAATATTCCTGCCTCTGCCCACAGAGTGGGAGCTTCTGTCTCAGAAGCGCTGAGGCCAAGGCCTCATTTTGACTTCTTATTTGCTCAACCCTGCAAAAGGAAAAGGGTCTTCTCTGGTCCATGCAATTGGGGGGAACATGGCATGGGTTCAGAACCCACCGAAGAACACTCCACTTGAAGTCGCATGTACAAATTAGGGGCGACTGTTCACCTTAGGAGGATGATTTACCAATGGATTTCTGTAAATATTACAGTTTTCAAAAGCGTAGCCAAGCTGATACGATATTTAAAAACAAGTTTTTGCAAAGACCTTTCAGAAATGTTTATAACCTGGACAAAAAAAGATTCAACGAATATTTTGCCCGAGAGTCTTGAGAAACGTAACTTATCAGCCGAGGGCTCCAGTGTAATTTGGTGCCATGGGAAGAGTCGTGATGTGGCAATCCACACGTATCTGCAAGCAATAAAAAGGTCTAAAACAGACGTTGCCCCAGCTTTGCTGCTGTGGTGCCCACAGTTTCACAAAAAAAAAAAAAAAAGGCTGGACACTCAAAAAGGAAGTACTTCTCTGCCTTTTACAGAGAGGTAAGTAAAGAGGATGGGAGGCAGGAATGCTAGGTGGAGATAATGGGTCAGTGCATCTGAGGTTGAGATCAGAGCAGCGTCCCCTGTGGGTGGCCTAGGCTAACTTACAGGATGGTCAGCAGCGGACTCCAGGGAGAACAGACCTTGAAGCAGAGATCCTGTCCAGTTAAATGCAGTAGTCCTGTTGAAATGTGAGATGGTATCATCTCAGTTTGGGAATTCCTAAAAAGGCACGAGGAAAGGGAATGGTTTGTGTTATCATCCTGACTGTAAAGTCCCGGCACAGAGCCAGCATTCAGGATTGAACGCCACAGCACTAAAATGCCCTCAGAGCAACACGAAGATACGCCAGCAGTGTCTACACAGGGCCAAGTAAACGTAGGAGCCAATGAGGTAACAAAGGAAGTTCGCTAACTTGGGTGGGGGTGAAGGGGCAGACTTCTTTCTTCTCTAATGATTAAAAATAGAGAATAACTAAGAGGTAACGGGCATGAAGGTTCTAAATTCAACCCCCTCCAAAGGGGGTCCACCGTCGTCATGGTGACCACACAAAGGGTCATGGTGCTCATTTTCCTTCTGACTCTAGCTCCTCAGAAACCTCAGCTTATCTGAGAGGTCCACCATATTGCTGTCGTGACTTTTTAACCCGCAGAACTTTGACTCCCTTGAGGTAGAAAATCTGTTGTTTTGTTGAGTAAGTGATTTTTGATGTCTGGGAATGTTTATACATGGAGATGATGAACTAAATCCAACCCATCATATTGATACGTTCATGTTAAGTTTAGGAATGATCTTGGGGCGCCTGGGTGGCTCAGTCGGTCGAGCGGCCGACTTCGGCTCAGGTCATGATCTCGCAGTCCGTGAGTTCAAGCCCCGCGTCGGGCTCTGTGCTGACAGCTCAGAGCCTGGAGCCTGTTTCATATTCTGTGTCTCCCTCTCTCTGACCCTCCCCCGTTCATGCCCTGTCTCTCTCGGTCTCAAAAATAAATAAACGTTAAAAAAAAAAATTAAAAAAAAAAAAGTTTAGGAATGATCTTGTGTATGTTTCTTACTTAAGTGACTGAAATGTTTTACACAATTTATGATGCCAGTTTAAAATGTGAAATTCATTTTAGGCTTGTGCTTTTAAGTTGAAAGGTGTAAGAAAGTTTGACTTCACTCACTAACAGGATTAGGACAGATTCACTATAACATAGTAGGGGGTTCCCTCAAAAAACTAAAAATAGAATTACCGTATGATCCAATAATTCCACTCCTGGGTATTTATCCAAAGAAAACAAAAACACCAATTCAAAAATATGCCCTTTGTTTATTGCAACATTATTTATAACAGCCAAAATATGGAAGAAAGCTAAGTGTCTATCAATAGATGAATAGATAAAGAAGATGTGGCATATAGATATAGATATAGATATAGATATAGATATAGATATAGATATAGATATAGAGGAATATTATTCAGCCATAAAAAGAACGAAATCTTGCCATTTGCAACAACAGGGATGGGCCCTGAGGGTATAATGCTAAGTGAAACAAATCATTTAGCGAAAGACACATTCCACATGATTTCACTCATATGTGGGATTTAAGAAACAAAACAAATAAGCAAAGAAAAAAAGAGACACACAAAAAAACCAGACTCTTGACTATAGAGAATAAACTGGTAGTTGCCAGAAGGGAGGTGGGTGGGGGGAAGGGTGAAATAGGTGAAGGGGATTAAGAGTACACGTATCCTGATGAACACTGAGAAGTGTATAGAATTGTTGAGTCATTATGTTGTACACCTGAAACTAATATAACACGGTATGTCAATTATACTTTAATAAAAATATTTTTAAAGTGATCTATACATTAAACAAAGAACAGATTCACTATATTTATCAGTGTACCACATTGAGAAAAGATGCTTAAAGGTATGAGAACACTTGGCTTAATTGGTTGTCAACTTGCCAGGTCAATTGTTTGAAGTGCTAAAACAGAAAAGCAAGTATGATCGGTCTATCCAAGAAATTTAAAATGTCGAAGAGATTTTAACAAACGATCTTCACAAATGAGACTGATGGTTTAAATTCGAACTATTCGAATGCCAATCAAAGCCTCTCTTCCCCAAAGCGATTAGTTTTATTTTATTTAAACTGTGTACTAACTTAGAGTGTTCTGGACAGAAAGTGACAAACAAAAACCGCCAACCATAGTGGTTTAAATAAATAGGGGTTACCTTTCCCTCGTCATGACCAGTGTGGATTGAATTTCATCAGTTCAGTGAAATCTCAGTGGTTCTCCAGGCCTCTCTTCCTGACTGTGGAATGCTGTTTTAATTTTACCCATCACAACCCAGTGCCGTGCTTGAAACATAATAGGCGCTCGGTCGGTATTGGGTGAAACAGAATTTATGCGATACATATCATAAATGTTTATCATTTATGTATGATAGAAAATATGTATCATAAAATTTTAGAATGTAAGATCTGAACAGGACCTGGGAATCTGTGATCTTGATAAGTTCGACAGGTGATTCTGCTGACCAGGTGAGTCTGGTAAACACGGGCAGCGTTCTCTCATGGACCCTTCCATCTCACGGCTGTGAGTACTTGCCATCTGCCAGTGCCTCCTAGCCTCCATCTCCAGCCATGACCTTTCCTCTAAACGCTTACACACACTGGTCTCTATGGCTCTCTGCGTAGGTGTCTCTTAGGCATCTCAACATTTACACGCTGCAAGTAGTATTTACGTATCCTTGTTACCCCTTGCATGGGCCTTCAATTTATCTTCTTTGGGTGGAGTCCCAAATCTAGAAAGCATCTTAAATTCCCATCATTCTCTTATCCCCTACATCCAAAGCCATCAGCAAGACTTACAGACTCTACCTCTGAACAGTGCCCACGGGAAGGGGGCAGGGAGAACCAACGGAGCTCGCACTGCCTACTGCCGTGAATAATAAAATCTGGGGTCTGACCCAGATGTCTCGTGTCTTCAGCCAGCACCCACAAGACTGGCAGGCCACCTTGTTAGTAAGGAAAGCACTGACTCGGATTTGGTGTCATTCATTCCCCATATTTAAAACTACACTTTTGGGGCGCCTGGGTGGCTCAGTCGGTTGAGCAGCCGACTTCGGCTCAGGTCATGATCTCACGGTCCGTGAGTTCGAGCCCCGCGTCAGGCTCTGTGCTGACAGCTCGGAGCCTGGAGCCTGTTTCAGATTCTGTGTCTCCCTCTCTCTCTGACCCTCCCCCATTCATGCTCTGTCTCTCTCTGTCTCAAAAATAAATAAACGTAAAAAAAAATAATAAAAATAAATAAATAAATAAACGTTAAAAAAAATTTAAAACTATACCTTTGCCACTTAAAGATATATAATATAATTTTGCATATTTTAACTTCGCATAGATGGCATCATAATTGGCATATTTTTCTACGACATGCTTCTCTTTTTTTTTTTTTTTAATTTTTTCCCCTAATGTTTATTTATTTTTTACAGAGAGAGAGAGAAACAGACAGAGCATGAGTAGGGGAGGGGCAGAGAGAGAGGGAGACACAGAATTCGAAGCAGGCTCCAGGCTCGGAGCTGTCAGCACGGAGCCAGACGTGGGACTCGAACTCACGGACCACGAGGAGCTCACGGACTGTGAGATCGTGACCCGAGCCAAAGTCGGACGCTCAACCGACTGAGCCACCCAGGCGCCCCTGCAACATGCTTCTTTAAGCCAAGGTTGTTTGTGAGATATCCACACTGTCCGTTTTCACTGCGATACGTGACTGTGTATATATCACAGGTTCTTCATTCTCTGGTGAGTCGGCATTTAAATTCTTTCAAGTTCATTCTTTCTCCTTGTGCAAATGTTTAAGAATTTCCCTAAGGTATACACCTAGGCATAGAATTGCCGAGTCAGAGGGCATTCATATTTCAACTAGATATTATAAATTGTTCTCCAAAGGGTTTCCACCTGTCCCCTGGTGTTTTAAGCTCATTTATTGACTATCTCCGTGACCGGACTGCACATTCTAAGCCATCTTATAAATCATTTCCACCCCTATATCCTCAGTGCCTAGAAGAGAGGCTGCTACATGGCTATTTGTTGAACGGCTAAAGAAATGGGGGCCGAGAGACGTGCAGTGACCTTCCCAGGGTTACAAAACTATCTTAGTGAGAAAACTGGGATTTGAGCCCAGGCTGCTGACTCAGTAAAGCCTGACTAAGAGGAAGCGGTTATTGTTAATACAATCCCCTGAC